>NC_053424.1:62489716-62789716 GCF_007990345.1 Gossypium hirsutum | reverse complement strand
CATAAAATGCGTTAAGCATGGGGTAAAAATATGTATAAATTACGATTTATCAAATACCCCCACACTTAAGCATTTGCTTGTCTTCAAGAAAAATTCTCAACTCATATCAAAATAAATTCTTCGCAACTTATATTCCCTATCAATAGTATCTCAAAATAATCCATAGGTAATCATACATTTTACAATTCAACTAAAAGAACATAAAAGTTTCAAACATTCCAAGTTGAGTATTTAATCATGCAAACATAGGTGTCTCCCCTCATCTAAGTAATTACCTTTGATTCAGAATATCACAGAGTTTCACATCCTCACTAAAGATTCACTCAAATCACTCGAGGTGTTTAAGGACAATAAATGAAGCACTCAATAGTCAATAATGAAAAGTCATTACCATAGGCTTGCATGAAAATCAAATCTCCACCACTATAATTTAAGATGATACATCAATCAAAAGGTCTTTAGAGGGTTGTAATGAGGCTTGGTTAGAGGGTGTGGTCATAAGCTGAAAGAAAGGGTTAGAATCAAGATTGAATTGAAAAATTGCCTAACTACAAAAAGTGTTAATCATCATTTGCGTATAACAGAGCTTCTTATCAGAATATGGTATTACTAATGTGTATACATAGTTTTTTTTTAGGAACAAGTTAAATAACATAGACTAACTATTAAGAACAAGACATAGGTAAGTAATTTATTCAACTCAAATCTCGAAAAAAATAGGAATTAATTTAGGGGATTTCAACAATAATAGATTGAGGGTTAATATTAAGGTTAATACAAGAAATGGCTTGTTAGGCTCAAGGGGGTTTACTAGGGGTTAATTGTGGAGGTAGGCTTTTCATGGCATGAGTGGGTTAATCCTAAGTGCCTTAATCATTTTGACATATCAAATCAAATGGTGTGATCTCGACATGCATAATCAAACAAGTTCTAGAATAACAATTCAATACTGACGCACTCAAAGCAATAATAAAAGTGAGCATGAAAGAATTAATAGATGCTCAAAAGGCTCAAAAATCTCACAAAAATTATGGCTTTTTGATATTTAAAATTTGTAAATTCCAACTCAAAGTAATACCTAAACTTTGGGGAAACAACCTAAAATTTAAATTCTTAAAAATCAACTTATTATGCTTGATTCTCTAATGTCTTGAGGTTTAAACAATCAGTGCATAAATGCCTATGTTTTAATTCAAGATATATCAACAAAAATCATAAGTCAATCAAAAATTATCCTAAATATGATATGAGAGTTTTTTTAAGAGAACAAGGTAATCATTCAGGGATTTTTCTGCTAATGAAATAAATACCCCCCACACTTAGGATGTACATTGCCCTCAATGTACAAAGATAGATATTAGAATATAAAAATAAGATAGGGGAGAAGTGAAACTCCCTCTATTAAGAATGGATGATATTCTTGGATTGGCGAGATCGAGTATTGGAAATAAATTTGGATGGCAAGCATGATTCTGAATGATAGAAAGAAAGTGAAGGGAATAATCTGCTAGTAGTCATAAAGATAAGCCATGTTTAAAAGGAAAACAAATGAATCTTAAAAACTTAATAAAAGAAAAATAAAATAAGAGAATTATTCTAATTTTTTAGGTGGCACGGATGATGCACACGCCTGTGTGGCTCGTGTCCCGTCCGTGTACGTTGCAAATTGAGATGTCGTCACACGGCCTTCTGGCATGCCCGTGTGTCTAGGCCGTGTGGCTACATGATTATGTCGCACAGCCGTGTCTGGTTCGCTTCTCCCACGGTCGTGTAGGTCTTCGCACGACTGTGTCATTCTGACAGTGTGGTCCACAGGTGCTAGACACGGGTGTGTCGCACACCCGTGTTCGTTTGGCAGATTTGACCACGGCCAGGTCGCACGCCCGTGGCCACTTATAGCATCCCATGTTAGGAAAGATAACTTTTACCCTGTTTTTGCACAACCGTATCGCACAGTCGTGTTTCAGTCCGTGTTGGTCACACAGCCTTAAGCACGATCGTGTGATCAGCCGTGTGGAGCTGGGAACCTGTGCTTCAAAAGAATCTGTTAGTGATCTAGATGTTTAAATCTTGAAATTCAAATAATTTAAAATTATTAGTGCTTGGGTTGCCTCTTGAGAAATGCTTATTTATAGTCTAAGCTCGACTTACCTCTCCATTGAATGATCATGGTGGTTTGAGGAGTTTATACTCCTCATTCCTGCTATTAATCTCAACAAAATAAGGTTTTAAACAGGTGTTGTTTACCTTAAATTTGCCGAACTTGGGGTGACTTACCTCAACTTTACCGAATGGAAAAATACTAAGTACTGTGAGAGGGATTTCTTCATTTGGTGTAGTAGTGAGAATGTGAGGATCGACGGCATCTAATAAGACTTTATCTCCAACCTTAAGTTGATTTGGAAAGGTATTGAGCTCGTTCTGTCGTAGATTCGGTTTGTCGGGTGTTCTCAGTTTATGCGTCCGCCATTCATCTAGCTCCTCGATTTGTAGCCTTCAATCGTCATGAATGGGTCCTCTACTATTGCTTGAGAATGGTTCATGTACTTCCTTCAGACTCATTTCCTGCAAAGAAGGTTGCACCATATTGTTAGTTTTAGTATAATGGTTTAGATAATCACCTTTAATTTCCATTGTGTTGCCGGAATTGCGAGCTTGAAGGGTGATTGTTTCGTCTCCCACAAGGAGTGTGAGTTCACCTGTGCCAACACCAATAATTATTTTAGCAATTGCTAAAAAGGGCCTTCCTAGAATTAAAGGAGTGTTGCTATCCTCCTCTATGTCTAGAACAATGAAATCAATGGGAAATATAAATTTATCGATTTTAACTAGCACATCTCCAATAATACCCCTAGGGAATCTTATAGTTTTATTTGCTAATTGAATGCTCATCCTAGTGTGTTTGGGTTTCCCGAGACCTAGTTGGTTAAACATTTTGTTAGGCATGAAGTTGATACTAGCCCCTAAATCAGCTAATGCATTATTAATATCTAAACTACCAATTAAGCAAAGAAACATAAAACTCCCTGGATCTTTTAGTTTGTTCGGTAGCTTATTTTGCAGAATAGTTGTGCACACTGCGTTTAGCTCCACATGCGACGCCTCATCTAACTTCCGCTTATTTGCTAAAAGCTCCTTTAAAAATTTCATTGCTTTTGGCATCAGCGATAGCGCTTCAATAAATGGTAAGTTAATGTGTAATTTTTTTAAGAGTTTAAGGAATTTACCAAATTGTTCATCTGAGCGGTCTTTCCTTGTCGCATTAGGGTATGGCACACGAGGTTTATATTCAACATGAACTGTTTTGTTTTTATTGTGATCTACCTCACCTTGACCTTTGCTTACCACAGTTTCTTGCCTCAGTTCTGGCTCAGGCTCAACAACTCCTTCTTCATCTTGAACATTAATCGCGTTGAGCTGTTCCCTTGGGTTAGGTGCGGTATTACTTGGCAATCTACCTTGTGGTCATTCGGAGATTAATTTGGAAAGCTGGCCTCTTTGAGTTTTTAGCCCTTTGATCAATGCTTAATGATTTTTAAGTGCTGTCTCGGTATTCTAAAAATGAGTTTCTGACACCGATATAAACTTTGAGAACATCTCTTCAAGGTTCGGCTTCTTTTCCTGTTGGTAGGGTGGTTGTTGGTAGCCTGGAGGTGGTTGTGGTCTTTGATTTCCTTGACCGCCCCACGAGAAATTAGAGTGGTTCCTCCAACCTGCATTGTAAGTGTTACTATATGGATTGTTTTGAGGTCGAGGATTATTACCCATGTAATTTAATTGCTCGTTATCCATGTTGTGGCCATAGGGTTGGTATTCCAAATGGCTTGTTCCACCTCCACTTGCTTCGCACTGTATTACAGGGTGAACCTGTGAAGAACTAAGAAAACCATCAATTTTCTTATTCAAGAGTTCTACCTAATTAGAAAGCATGGTGACCAAATCAACGTTATAAACGCCGTCTGTTTTTGTTGGCTTTGTCCTCATGACTTGCCACTGATAGTTATTCAGTGACATCTCCTCTATAAACTCATAGGCATCTTCAGGTGTTTTATTATTGATGGTTCCGCCAGCAGCTACGTCAACCATTTGTCGAGTCGAAGGATTCAAGCCATTATGGAACGTTTGAACCTGTAACCAAAGGAGTAACCCATGGTGAGGGAACCTTCTCAAAAGGTCCTTATATCTCTCCCATGCATCGTAGAGTGTTTCTAAATCCATCTGCACAAAAGAAGAGATATCATTACGTAATTTAGCCGTTTTAGCTAGCGGAAAATATTTTAGTAAAAAATTTTCGGTCATTTTTTCCCAAGTAGTGATTGACCCTCGTGGTAATGAGTTCAACCACTGTTTAGATTTGTTTCTCAATGAGAAAGGGAATAACCGAAGAGGAATGGCATCATCAGAAACATCATTAATTTTAACTGTATCGCACAGTTCTAAGAAGTTGGCTAAGTGAGCGTTGGGATCCTCATCCTGTAAACCATCAAATTGAACAAATTGTTGTATCATTTGAATAGTGTTAGGCTTCAGTTCAAAAGTATTTGCAACTACAGCAGGTCTAACTATGTTCGATTCAGTTCCTGTTAAAGAAGGTTTAGCATAATCATACATAGTGCGTGGAATAGTATTTTGATTAACTGTAATTGCAGGAGGTAGCTGATTGTCTTGGTTTTCAGCCATCTCTTCGGTTGGGGGTTGAGTATCGTCCTCTTGCTCATTCTCTATGTATCTTAAGCTTTGCCTTATTTCTCTTTGGTTTCTGCGAACTTTGCGATCGATTTCTTCGTAAAAAAAGTAGTGGTCCTGACGGATTTCTTCTAATCATAAACTATAAAAATCTACCAAGAGAAAGAAAAAGTAAATTAATAAGTAATAATAATAAAAAAATTAAATTGCATGAAAATAAATGGCTACAGTAATAAAAATTGAGCGTTCCTAATATCTTAGTTCCTTGGCAACAGCGCCAAAAACTTGATCTCGTGATTTTGTGATAGGTTTTAAATATTTATAATTAATCGTTCTTGAAACAAACTATTATCACGATGTAGGCAAGTGTACCTATCGAACAGTAGTATAGTTTTAGCAAGATCGAATTGTCGAACCCAAAGGAACTAAAAGTACTAGTAATGACTGTCTTCTTATTATCTAGCCTAAAAATAAAGAGGTTTTTGTTTTAACTAACTAATTATCTAACTAAGAATTCATAGAGAATGGAATTGGGGAATTGCTTTTGGGGAAAGCATGTGACCAAATCAACGTTAGAAACGCCGTCTGTTTTTGTTGGCTTTGTCCTCATGACTTGCCACTGATAGTTATTCAGTGACATCTCCTCTATAAACTCATAGGCATCTTCAGGTGTTTTATTATTGATGGTTCCGCCAGCAGCTACGTCAACCATTTGTCGAGTCGAAGGATTCAAGCCATTATGGAACGTTTGAACCTGTAACCAAAGGAGTAACCCATGGTGAGGGAACCTTCTCAAAAGGTCCTTATATCTCCCCCATGCATCGTAGAGTGTTTCTAAATCCATCTGCACAAAAGAAGAGATATCATTACGTAATTTAGCCGTTTTAGCTAGCGGAAAATATTTTAGTAAAAAATTTTTGGTCATTTGTTCCCAAGTAGTGATTGACCCTCGTGGTAATGAGTTCAACCACTGTTTAGATTTGTTTCTCAATGAGAAAGGGAATAACCGAAGAGGAATGGCATCATCAGAAACATCATTAATTTTAAATGTATCGCACAGTTCGAAGAAGTTGGCTAAGTGAGCGTTGGGATCCTCATCCTGTAAACCATCAAATTGAACAAATTGTTGTATCATTTGAATAGTGTTAGGTTTCAGTTCAAAAGTATTTGCAACTACAGCAGGTCTAACTATGTTCGATTCAGTTCCTGTTAAAGAAGGTTTAGCATAATCATACATAGTGCGTGGAATAGTATTTTGATTAACTGTAATTGCAGGAGGTAGCTGATTGTCTTGGTTTTCAGCCATCTCTTCGGTTGGGGGTTGAGTATCGTCCTCTTGCTCATTCTCTATGTATCTTAAGCTTTGCCTTATTTCTCTTTGGTTTCTGCGAACTTTGCGATCGATTTCTTCGTAAAAAAAGTAGTGGTCCTGACGGATTTCTTCTAATCATAAACTATAAAAATCTACCAAGAGAAAGAAAAAGTAAATTAATAAGTAATAATAATAAAAAATTAAATTGCATGAAAATAAATGGCTACAGTAATAAAAATTGAGCGTTCCTAATATCTTAGTTCCTTGGCAACAGCGCCAAAAACTTGATCTCGTGATTTTGTGATAGGTTTTAAATATTTATAATTAATCGTTCTTGAAACAAACTATTATCACGATGTAGGCAAGTGTACCTATCGAACAGTAGTATAGTTTTAGCAAGATCGAATTGTCGAACCCAAAGGAACTAAAAGTACTAGTAATGACTGTCTTCTTATTATCTAGCCTAAAAATAAAGAGGTTTTTGTTTTAACTAACTAATTATCTAACTAAGAATTCATAGAGAATGGAATTGGGGAATTGCTTTTGGGAAAATCGATTGAATTAAGACAATACCTAAGGAAAAATCCACCTAGATTTTACTTGTTATTCTGGCTCCGAATCGAATGATTTATTCATTTAACTTCTTCCGTAGAGATCCCTAAGCTATGTTATTATCCCTATTCAAGACTAGTAACGTCTAATCCCTAGATTGAATAATTGAGACCTTTCTCTAATTAACACCCTAGGGTTGCATTAACTCGATCTATGGATCCCCTTATTAGGTTTCACCCTAATCCGGCAAAATCTTGTCACCCTATGTCTATGCGTGCAATCAACTCCGCTTAATTATGACAAATGTACTCTTACACAGGGTCTATTCCTCCTCTAAATAAGAGCTTATCTTGAATCAGTATCCTAGGATATCAAAACAAGAATTAAGAACACATAATTAAAAACAAGTTAAATATTTATCATACAATTCAGAAAATAATAACAAGATTCGTCTTAGGTTTCATTCCCCTTAGGTATTTAGGGGTTTTAGCTCATAACTAAATAAGAAAATATCTCAGAATGATAAAGAATACAAAACATAAAGAAAACCCAAAACTCCTGAAGGGGAAATTAAGGAGAGATCTTCAGTCTTGACGGTGAATCTGGCTTCTGAGATGGATCAATCAGCTTCCTTGGAGTAATTCCTTACTTCCTATTCTGTGCCTCCTTTTTCTTCCTCCTCTAGGATGTATTTATAGGCTTTGGAATGCCTAAGAGCCCTTAAAATTAGCCTTTTCTAAATTGGACTCAACTTGGGCTCAGCAGGGACACGCCCGTGTGAATCGTCCTTCAAAACTGCCAAATTGACATGGCCGTGTGGTTTGCCCGTGTATGGAGGTCCAGGCTGTGTTGATTTTGTACTTTGGCCCATTTTCTCCGTTTTTGGCTCGTTTCTCATTCCTTTTGTGCTCCTATGCTCTTCTAAGTATAAAACATGAAATTAAAGCATTAGGAGCATCGAATTCACCAATTCTAATGGAAAATCATCCATAAAATGCGTTAAGCATGGGGTAAAAATATGTATAAATTACGATTTATCATGTGTGTATGTACACTTGTTTGAATAATGCATAATCAGTATGTCCATATAGTTGAATATCATGTTTAATTGTTAAATTAGAGAATATATAATGTTTTGCTTTATGACTTTGTTATGGAAGCCTAAATGTTATAATGGTATGGAAATTGAACTGGGAGATCAAATTGAGTAGAATGCAAGAGATGAGTTTGACCATTAATGATGAATTGGCGAATAAGACCATGGTTAGACCATGGCAGTACATTTGAGTAAGTGTAAGACCATAGTTGGACTATGGCATCGTAATGACATGTGAGACCATAAATGGCCTATGGTATTGTGATCCCATGTAAGACCAAGTTAGGGAAATGGCATTGGCATCGATATATGATCCCATGTAAGACCATATTTGAGACATGGCATTGGCATTGATATGTGATCCCATGTAAAACCATGTCTGGGATATGGCATTAGCATCGATATGTGATCCCATGTAAGACCATGTCTGGGACATAGCATTGGCATCGATCTGTGATCCCATGTAAGACCATGTTTGGGACATGGCATTGGCATCGATATGTGATCCTATGTAAGACCATATCTGGGATATGGCGTTAGCATCGATATGTGATTTCGTGTAAGACCATGTCAGGGACATGGCATCGATATGAGACTTCGTGTAAGACCATAGTTGGATTATGGCATCAAGTAAACGACGTACTCAAAACCATAAAACGTTCTCTAATTTGAAAAATGTTGGTAAGGAAAATTGAGGCTAAGTGTTGGAGTTTAATTAGATATTAATATTGAGCTTGAGTAAGTATATTCATTGTTTGAAATTGTGGATGACAGAAAACATTTGTAAAATAAATAAATGTGTTAATTTGCTTCGAGTGAACTATGTGATTAAGATGATATGACATTAATGATGAATGCTAAGTCATATGTGTATATTTATGAGAGTCAAGTTAGAGGCTTTACGACCTCACCACTTACCAGTGTTGCTTTATGACGAAAATTCACGAGAGTTATGTTGAATAAGTTTACAAGTGTGAAACCAAAGAGTACAGTGGTGGAATAATTAGTAATGTATACAAAGAAGAGAATAATTTGGAAAGTGGAAATAGTTTTGGAAGAAATATCAGAATGTTTTAAAGACTATACTGACTATGCAATATCATGGGTAAAGAAGAAGTTAGTCTTGGCTAATCGACTTAATTAGGTATGGAGTCTAAAGTAAGTGTTTGCCGAAATCCCTTCCTAATTGATTTTCATCAGTGAATAGAATAATACGGGGTTTATGATAATAGAATTAGTCGGAGAAATGATATTTGAATTGTCAATATATCTATGTGTAACAGTTATGGTTGAATAGATTACAATGATTTCTTCTAAGTATTCTGTATATATATTCATTCGTCCTCAGGGGTTCATGCAAATGTCCGTTTTCTGATAAAATTCTTACCAAGTGAAAATGTTAGCCAACTTTAATGTTAGATGAAAGCACTGACGGTTTGTTTATTTTATGATTGGCATTACCCTATTTCTTTGGGACTCTATTATAGTGTGATTGAAATGAAAGTTGATGGCGAAAACTTATGTGAGACTATTCTTCTGTATCTCGGTTTTTCTCTCATTCTTATTTTGTGAATTGTCAATCATGACTCCTCTTTAAAGTGTGTTCTTTGGTTTGCGATAACCATGTCTGTCATGGTTGTATTTCTAAATCGATCATAGGATTGTGATAATTTTGGTATCTGGATTTTCTGTAATTTTCATGAAAAGAATTATCATCGGCAAAAGTATTAATGGTGAGAGCACAAGCTTAAATTGTATAGTAGTTTTCTTTCCTCAGGTAAGTTTGATTAAAGTTAATGAGTTCGATCAAGATATTTGTTTCCTCAAGCTAATACAGTTTAAAAGATCTTTGATTTGCATGCTAAAAGAATTTTGAAAGATTGTGTGTTTGAACTGTATCCTCAGCATGAAGAAAAGAGTATATTGATATGTTATTATTTGATAATTGAAATCAAATTAGTTGTTTTTATTTGAGTGAATTAAATTGTTGGGATATGATTCGAGTTATATATATTTAAGCATGACCCAACTAAGAGAATAAATTCTATGTATTCACAAGTATGAAGACAGATAGTCTGAATGAAGAAATTATATTCTAGAAAGCATAATACAAAGATATGCCTATTGGATTATTCTAACCAGATGATATTATTACAAGTTAAAGTTGTTCTGATTGGAAAAGTTATCACAGTTTTTGAAAGTTTGAATGGTTTGTTGCATGTTAGCAAAGTTGAAAAAAATTGAAGGTATTATTAACTGAAAGTTCTAGTTCTAAGTTCAGTTTGAATTGAGTAAGGAATTTATGATTTTCAGCGATGCGCTATTGAAGAAATTGGAATGTGTCTTAATACAAGAATGCAAAGAGGTAGTTTATACTTTTAGATAGTTAAAGTTACATCAAAAAGAACTGTTCGACTGGTGATTTAGAGATGACCACTTTTATGTCTATGTTGAGAATTGGATGACTTCGTGTGTTCGATGGGAAATGTCACGTGCTTCCTAGTCCAGCAAAGTTTGTAACACCCCGAACTTAGCCTAGACGTTAAGGCCGAATCTGGTGTGTCACATCGGAGTGGTTTTTTTTTTAAATTGATCCTTTCGGTAATAATCCATTACTGAATTTAAATCCTTTTATTAGCAATTAAAGAAAGTTCTTGTCAAAATGTTTACCTTATAAACCATTAGTGTTGTATTAAATTGATTTAAAAAGGCAGAAGCTTTTTAAGTCGATGAAGTTTAAAATGCGTGTTTTAGAAAATAGTAATTGTTTTAAAAAAACTCGTATTTACCTAGACTAGCAGTTTAAAAATATAATCCAAAGCCCAATCACAAAATTAAAATCCACGAACGACCTTATTACAAAATTAAAAAACCAAAAGTGAAATCTAAATTAAATAAAGTCAAATGCAAGACACAGCAGTCGTGTGGCCACCTCCAAGTCCCTCGCAACACCAAATTGTCTAAGGCTGGGGATTACCTGTACAGTTAAAAAGAAAGGGTGAGTTTACAAAAACTCAGTGTGTGGCCACCTATCAGTCAAACAGTAAATAGTGCATGCAGTAATAGTCTGGGCCTGAGCCCTATTCAGTATCAGTACAGTTTGGGCCTTAGCCCTATGCAGTAACAGTATGGGCCTACGCCCAATACAATATTAGTACAGTGTAATGCAATTATGCATCCCACCAAAATCTGGCCAGCACACCGCTTGTACCAACTAACACACCATGTGGGGATATAAATTGACCCACCCAGCCAGCACACCAAAATCGCAGCAAAGCTGTCAGTAATAATAATGCAGCATAGCTGCCAGAAATAGTAAATGTCGCAAAGCCACCATTATCAGTAGTTGTGGCATAGCCACTAGTAACAGTGAATGTGACATAGTCACCAGTACAGTACCTCCTCCATATCAAAATCCCAACCCCATGCACTATGTCATGTCATAAATATTACGTGTATGCAAAGTCATACTCAGTACAATCATATATGTAAATCATAAGTAAATCAGTCATACGGAACATAAAGGCATAATCGTCATTTTACCATACAGGGGCATTACGGTCATTTTACCCTACAGGGGTTTCAGCTCAGATAACGACCTCTCCGAAGGTCTACAGTCTCCTTGACCGATACAAATAACCTAAATGATCACAACGATGTGAATGGGCCCAAGGCCCATTTCTCGGCCCAAGTGGGCCCACATGCTCGTGTGGCTCATTTAGCCCAAATTCAGACAGGGCAACATGAGCCTCACAGTCCAATCCATTAACTGTCTCCTACTGAGGATTTTACCCATGTAGGGCCCAGGAGCCCGGTTGGCCCACACGGCCCATTTCGGCCCAGCGTGGCCGTTGATGGCCTAAGACCACGGAAACGCTCGTGGTGGCCTTTACGATCTATCAGCCATGATTTGTGGGCCCAGTTTACCCCACGAGCGATCGCACGCTCATGAGGCCTCAAATGTCGAAGTTTTGGCACTTCGGCCTTTCAGCTTCTGACGATTTACAGTCCAATCAGTGTGGAATAAACACCTTTTTGGGCAATCAACTGAACTGCTCTAAAGCCCAAAGCCTACATTCCAATAAGGCATACAATCAATTTTCCAATCGATAGAATTCACAAAACTTAATCCCAAATTGCCACCCACTACTCCCCTTGAATGAACAACAATGGCTTATTGCTTTTTAAAACACTGACTCAAATGATCGAACGTTTCTTGCCGATTAACTTCATAAACCAAAGATCCTATTAGATAGAATCAATTGCAAATGTGGTTTAAATCCACAAATATCATTTACAGAAGCACAGCGATATTCGACCTTTGCCCAAAAAGAAAGAAGGTAATGCATGTACCTTTATTGGCAAAAATGAAAGGATAAGGTTTTAATCGCTTCTAAAACACTTACACTCCTTTACTCCACTAAAATCCCTAGAACCCATCGCATATTACAACAGGAAGAAGAATGAGAAGCGTAGTCAAAAAACATAAGAAGAAAACATTCGGCTTCTAAAAAGATTCAAAAGAACAGATTCAAACACATATTGGAACGATCGAGAAACAAGAGAAAGAACATACGAGTACCTATCGACTCGTCAGAACTCTTGCGAGACCAAAACCACAACACCAATAGTAGGCACAAAAGTAATCAGCCCACACCAAAAAGTAAGGAAAAACTGAAAGAAGATAAAGAAAAGAAAGAGGGACAATTGGCTAAGAGAAAAATAGAAGGAAAAGAGATAATCGGGGAAAAAGAAACTATATTCGGCCAAGATAAAAAAAGAAGGTGAGTGTGACAAGAGAAGAAGAATAAATTTAGCAGAGAGAATTATGGAGAAGAGAAAAGAAAAGAGAAAAGAAAAGCTTCGGAGAAGATAGCCAAAATTCAACAATTGGCTCTTAGAAGTTTCGACAAAATGAACAAAGTACAAACAGAGGAAGAAAGTCAAAGGAGAAAGAAAAAGAACCCGAATGGTCAATACGGAACTCGGCTATCAAAAGAGTACGAAACCAAAAGAGAGAAAAGGAGCAGCTACCAAAACCCAATGAACTAGACCCGTTCGGCACTAAGTGCCTAAGACCAATTTGGTACCCAAAGACTCCCAAATTTGGCCAACTTCACCCCTTGTCAAACTCCATGATTTTCTCCACCAAAATCTCTTCCACAACCATAACAACCATCATCCAAACCCTTGATTCTCTCCCTTTGACTAATTCCACAACCACCTTAGTAGAATTTCATTCTAACACTACCTCTCTCACTTCATGGCAATAAAATGAATACACCTTGCATGCCATGAGATTCAAACCCAAGTTCTACCAGTTACCAAGTCACGCCACTTACCACCAAGCCACAAGTCTTTTTGTGACAAAAACCTCTTACATTTAAATATAAGGCCCAAATTCTAACATCCAGATTCACTTAAGAGCAAAAACTAAAACTTTTACAAAAGCAAGAACTTGAACCCAAGCTTCTCTAGCACTCCTAAAAATGCCCAAAAACTTAGCCATTACAGCAGACAATCCATTTGTGAATTTTTCTTGCAGAACTAAATTCCAATTGTTTCGATACTCGAAGCCCATTTATTCTAGGCCCAAATCTAGGGCATTACAATGTTAGAGTATTGAATGTCCTAAAAAGACCTAAAATTTAATACAATGTCAATGGTTTGTGGTAATGAAATATTTCGAGTAAGTTATTAATTTAATCTCTGAGAAAGTAGTTATAGCTATAGATACCTGGATGGAAAATCTTTGTTTATTTTTATGAGTACTGGTTACTTGATTAACCTTATTTGATGATGGTCTAATTCTAGCTATATTAAATGCTAAAGTGAGAATTTATTTGTGAAACTGAGAAGCTCGAAAATGTGATAGTGAATGGTAATCTAAATGAGTTCAGAGTGAGTTTACTTCTAATGTTGAATTTCGGATCGAACATGATTCCTATTATTATTGTTATTTCTAAATAGAATTTCCATACTTACGAATCCAGAACTTATGCAAAAGTTTTTGTACGAGGCTTAGTAGCAACACGTTTGTTCATCTAAAAGTAATAAAATGTGCAGTTATATAAGTAGATGGGCTAGTGATTGCGTATGTTACATGATATTTTAAAATCCGTATTCAGATGACGATATGTTAACAAATAAAAGTAGAAAATCAAGTGTAATCAGGACTAATACAACTAGTGATGGTATGGGAATGATAATGAGATAGAGTTAACATAAATTTCGTATAGGGATTGTCATAATCTTAAAAAAGGAAGATGTTATTCCGTATGATCATTTTAGTATGCGCAGAGTTCTTAAGTAACAGATCACTGAGTATAAGTGTTCTCGAGAGAGTAATTCAAATTTTTGACGATGTGCTCTGGCACTGTGTGCTAAAGTTCAAAGGTTATTGGAAAGAGATATACAAGGTTAAATAGATTTGTGATTCTGAGAAATTAGTGAAAGTGTTTCATGAGATTTGAAAGTAGCTGCTTCTGGTAAGATTTTCAAGGAATAAAATCCTTAAGGGGGAGAGTTGAAACAGCCCGATTTTGGGTCGAGTCAGAATAGTGGTTTCGAGGCCACAAATCTGACTTAATAAAATTTATTTTTATTATATTTTTATGGTCTACAATTTCACAAAATTATTTCTTGAAAATTTTGTTCGAAAATTTTGATGTTTGGGCACTCAATGTAGTCAAAAGAACTAAATCGTAAATAGTGCAAAACTTGAGTTCCAGAAGGTAGAGGTGTCCAATTGTTATGAAATTTTAAATTAGAGGTCCTTAAATAGTAATTAGACCATTGAATAATCTTTTGGACAAAAATGAACATCAAATAGGTGAAATAGAATATTTTTAAGTTAGGGGCATTTTGGTTATTTAGTAATTAAATTACTTAATAAACTAAATAAAAGCCAAAATTTCTTGTCTATCTTTTTCCTTGGCTGAATTGTACATGATGAAACCATGGCTAGGGTTTTCCAAGCTTCCAAGCTCGATTGTAAGTCCGTTCTAGCCCCGTTGTTAATGATTTTTACGTTTTTGAAATCCTCGTAACAAGATCTACCTATTTCTACCATTAATTTGAGTTATGGTTAAAGTATAGGGTTTTGACCCATGATGAACATGTGTGTATTTTGATGATTAACGGTAGAAAATTCATGTTTATGGTTAGAGAAATGACTTTTACTGTGATAGCCCTAAATTGCCCCTAGTCGGAAAGTGGTTTCGGGACCACAAAACCGAGTCATAAAAATAATTAACCGTTATATTTGATGCTTATTATATGTATATAGGCATGTGTGAAAATTTCATGTTTGAATTTTGTTAATTGTAAGTGAATTTTGCTAAATAGGACTTGTGTGAGAAAATTTAGAAATGTGCTAGGCAAATGTTAAAGTGGCCTATTGATGCATGTTAGAAAATGTTTGTCCTTGCATGTCAAATTACCCAAAACTTAGGATGGTGGCCGGCCATGCTATGGGTTAAAATGTATTATAAACATTTTATGTTAGTGTTTTATGTTAGGAATAATAAAATAAAGAACATGGGTAATAAAACAATAGTGGTTAGTAGGAGGAGAAACAAAAAAAAATTAGCTAGGTTGCTCCTCCATTGCCGTGAATTGAAGGAAGAAAACAAAGAAAAAAAATGTTCATCTTTTAACATCCTTGGCCAAAAATGCTAAGAAGAAGGGGGAAGGGGAAGTAAAATATTCGGCCACTCCTTCTAGTCTTGAATAAGGTATGTAATTCATGGTAGCTTTTGGAATTGTTGAATGTATTAAGCTAGTTACTAAGTCCCTTAGTTAGCCCATGTTCAAATTTTGAATCTTGTTGGTAACATGAGCAATCGATCATGAGAAAATGTTCAAGAAATGGTTGTTGTTCATGTTATTTGGATGAGAAATGGTGAGTTTTGTTGTTTCATGTTAAAGTTAGGTGAATGATGATAGATGAGTGTTTGAACTATAAAAAGAATCATAGGTGAGCATTAGATACTAAGGGAAAAGAATCGGCTACCTTGTTATGAGCTAGGGCCAAATGTGAGCTTGGTTGTGTTTGAATATTACATGCTTGGTAGAATGGTGGATGAAAGTGCCGAATGTGGTCTTTGGTTTGGGCATAAGGAATAATAGTATGCATAGGTTTCGGCTTTGGTAGTACCTATGTAATTATAATTAGTTCATTTGATGGTTTGGCATGAGGTGATAAGTAAAAGTTTAAAGGTAGCTTAAGTTAATTGATTATATGTGTGTATGCTATTAGAAATTCAAGGAATTCTCGGTAAAAATGTGGTTAGGGGTTAAGTCATGGGAACTTGGGGGTATTCATATGTGGACCTTAAGATTTTGTACACTATGACTATGTGAGTTAAGTGTTAAATAACTTAATCATGTGTATGCATGACCAAGTATAATCGGCCACATGAGTAAAGAAATGGGTTAATTAATATGTGGTAAATGTTAAGTGTTAGACGAAATGGAAATGATATCATATTGGAATATGTATACTCGACCACATGAATGCATACATAGATTGGTGTTGCAAGTATTCGGCTATAGGTAAGCATATTGATGATTCTATCTTGACTTAGATAATCGGCTAAAGGAGAATATTAGCTAATATGTTGAATTTGATTCATGATTTCATGCATATGACTTTAATGTCCAATATATATATGGACTAAGTACCTTGAATTTCTCTCGATGTTCAAGATGATTAAATCAATTTATTTGTTAAATTAAGCTCAAGAGCGAAGGGGAACTAAATCCGATAAAGGGAAGGAAAAAGTAATTGAATAGCCGTTGAAGTCGTTCGACAGCATCCGAGGTAAGTTTCGAGTAATGGAACTTAGATTATGATTCGATTAGATCATGTTATAAGCAAATCAAAATCATGCTCTTTGTATGTAGCTATTGAGCCGATAATGATAATGCTTGATAAGTGACTTGTGTTTGAATTCTAGTTATGAAAATGAAATATAGATGTGTCATGATTTATTGATATGTGCATGAATATTCGGATGATAACCGGGCTAAGTCCCGAAGGCATTTGTGCTAGTGACTAATTCCGAGCTAAGCCCCGAAGGCATTTGTGCGAGTTACTATATCTGGGCTAAGTCCCGAAGGCATTTGTGCGAGTTACTATATCCGGGCTAAGTCCTGAAGGCATTTGTGCGAGTTACTATAACCGGGCTAAGTCCCGAAGGCATTTGAGTGAGTAGCTATATCCGGCTAAATCCCGAAGGTACTCTGTTTGGGAATGAGCAATCTTGCTGTAATAATTTCAATTAATACGCTCGTAAAACCCCAACAATGAGGTATGTTCTGTATATGCATTGGAGTAATTGATTCCTTATGTATGAATATAAGGGTTGGAGATGTGAAGTAGGTATGATTGTGAGAATATGTGTATACGAAATTATTCGTTTAGTCATATGAATGCTATACTTCAGTTGTGCATGATTTCATTACTCAAAACTTACTAAGCATTAAATGCTTATTCCGTTTCTTTGATTCCTTGTTTTATATATTTTGGTTCGTCAGCTATCGGATTCGGGAGTGTCAAAGTCGAAGTCATCCACACTATCAAAGCCCTTTTGGTACTCTTTTAGTTGAACTCTGAAAATGGCATGTATAGGACTGCCCTTCTGTTGTTGGTCATGTACCCTTCAGTAATGTATATATTTGGATAGCCATGCGAAAATGGCTTATATATATTTTGAGCATAGCGTTATAATCATTTTGTATGTTGTTCATCGAGTGGTATGGAAATGTTGGCAACGATTAGCCATTGGAATGGTTAATCACGATCATTTTGGTGCTATGTATGACAAAACTCTAGTTGATCCATGGAAAATCATGAAATAGGTATAGTCTACCTTAAAAACAGATGCTGACAGCAGCAGTGATGTGAATTTGAAAAATCACTAAAATAGTAGGAATGGAATTAAATAGCGAATAAATTATGTAATTGAACCTTGATGAGTCTATTTTCATATGGAAGAAACGAAACGATCATATGAGCCTTATTTTAAGGTATGTTTAAGTTTTCGTGAAACAGGGCCATAGCGGTTTTTGGATCCCCTGTTCTGACTTTGGAAATTCACTATAAATTAACTAGAGATAATTAGAAGTCATTACCTATATGTACAGATTCCTTTTCGACTCTAGTTTCTTTAGAAACAAACGGCATAAGTATTGAAGCCCTGTACAGGAAGATATCTAAGTTGTAATACATGAAGGGTAGAGTAGTCGAACCCTGTAATAGGGGAGACTTTAACTAATAAACTGTACTAATTGGCTTGACCAAAAATTCTAGAAAAAAAATTGTAGATGGAAATATGAGTCTAGTTTCAGGAAACATTTACGGAACAGGTTTTCGAGTTTTGGAACTTCAGATATGATTTTTAAGGTGACAGTGACGCAGTTAGCCAGCTTGTCTGGAAATTTTAAAATGGACTGTGCAAATAAGTGAATTAAGTCCGTTAACACCTCGTGTCCGACTCCGGCAATGGTCTCGGGTACGGGGTGTTACAATTTCATTGGTATCAGAGCCAGGTTTAGTCGATTCTAGGACTACCGTAATACGTTTGGGTCTAGCTATACATGCCATTATGTTTTTATTTGATAGTGTGGTGATTTCTGACAGTTAAAATGTGTTTCCTTATAGAAATGGATCCCGATCCCAACCGAACGGTAGCTGATGATCTTGAGAGTGTAGCACCTACTCCCGCACAAGGGACAGCGCCGACGGACTCTCAACCTATTGCTAGTAATCAGAATGATGAAGCTAGACAAGCTTTTTATAGCGTGATGAATGATTGGTTCAACCAATACATTCGAACTAATACGGCTGTTCCACAACCTCCATTCCCGACTAATACAACCCCCGCACCTACAATACCTCCGGTAATTGACCAAATAAGGTCAAATAAGCCCCTAGTTGATAGAATCCGAAAACACGAGGCTACTGAATTTAAAGCTACGGACAGCGATGATGCCGAACAAGCTGAATTTTGGTTGGACAACACTATTCGGGTACTCGATGAGCTATCTTGCACACCCGATGAGTGCCTAAAGTGTACTATCTCCTTGCTACGTGATTCTGCCTACTATTGGTGGAATACGTTGATTTCTGTTGTGCCCAGAGAGCAAGTAACTTGAGAGTTTTTCCAAACCGAGTTTCGAAAAAGTATATCAGTCAGAGATTCATTGATCAAAAACGGAAGGAATTTCTTGAACTTAAACAAGGTTCCATGTCGGTTACTGATTATGAACGAAAGTTTGTAAGGCTTAGTCGGTACGCTCGAGAATGCATTTCTTCAGAAGCTGTGATGTGTAAACATTTCGAGGATGGACTGAACGATGATATAAAGCTGTATGTTGGCATTTTAGAAATCCGAGAATTTGTGGTACTTGTCGAACGAGCTTGCAAAGCCGAAGAGCTCAGTAAGGAGAAAAGAAAAGCTGATATGGGAGCAAAGGAGTTTCGTAAGAGATCTTCGGGAAAGCCCTTTCAACAGTCATCGAAGAAATTTAGAGATGACTTAGGCCGGTCTAGAGACACTTCGGGTTTTTCTAGATGAGATCATGATCGACCCCATGTGAGTACACGAGTCACTTCGGTCGCCAGTGTTGGAAATGATCGTCGAGATAGAACGGAGTGCCAGTATTGTGATAAATGGCATTCGGGGAGTTGTAGATTCCATGACCGCTCCTGTTACAAGTGCGGATCAGTTGACCACTTTATTAAAGATTGCCCGAGATTGTCTGAACAGAATGTAAATCAGAGTGGGAAACCGGGTGCTACCACTGCTCGAGGAAGACCATCTAGAGACACGGGAAATGCTAGTGGTGGTCAGAGAGGATTTAGAGATGCTACAACCCGATCTGAGGCTCGTGCTCCTGCTAGAGCTTATGCTATACGCGCACGCGAGGATGCTTCCTCTCCAGATGTTATTACCGGTACTTTTACTCTCTTTGATACTAATGTGATTGCTTTGATTGACCCTGGTTCTACTCATTCTTATATATGTGAAACCTTAGCATCCAGTAAGACTTTACTTGTTGAGTCTATTGAGTTCGTAATTCGAGTGTCGAATCCCTTGGGTCGTTATGTACTTGTTGACAAAGTGTGTAAGAAATGTCCCCTAGTAATCCGAGGTTCCTGTTTTCCGGCCGATTTGATGCTTTTACCGTTTGATGAATTTGATGTTATCCTCGGTATGGATTGGTTGACCGTACATGATGCAATTGTAAATTGCAAAAGAAAATCATTGATTTGAGGTGTGTAAATAACGAGATAATCCGAGTTGAGTCTACGGACTTGAATGGGTTGCCAGCTGTAATATCATCGACGTTGGCTCAGAAAAATGTAAGAAAGGGGTGTGAAGCATACCTTGCGTATGTACTTGATGACAAAGAGTTAGAAAAGAAACCTGAACCTGTGCCGATGGTTTGTGAATACCCGGATGTTTTTCCCAAAGAATTACCAGGTTTACCACCTGTTCGAGAGGTAGAGTTTGGTATTGAGCTTGTACCTGGGACTACACCAATTTCGATAGCTCCGTATCGTATGGCACCAACCGAGTTAAAAGAGTTGAAAGCTCAGTTGCAAGAGTTGACGGATAGAGGTTTCGCTCGACCAAGTTTCTCACCTTGGGGTGCACTAGTATTGTTTGTGAAAAAGGACGAAACCATGAGGTTGTGCATCGACTATCGTCAGCTGAATAAAGTGAAAATAAAGAATAAATATCCGTTACCGCGTATTGATGATTTGTTTGATCAACTAAAGGGAGCCTCGGTGTTTTCAAAGACAGATTTGAGATCGGGTTATTATCAGTTGCGAATTCGAGATTCGGATATACCCAAAACTACTTTCAGAACGAGATACGATCACTATGAGTTCTTAGTGATGCCGTTTGGACTCACTAATGCCCCTGCGGTATTTATGGATTTGATGAATCGGGTCTTCAGACAGTATTTGGACCGGTTTGTAGTTTTGTTTATTGATGACATCTTAGTCTATTCAAGAGATGAGACCGAACATGCTGAGCACCTGAGATTAGTGTTGCAGATTTTACGGGATAAACAGTTATATGCTAAGTTCAGTAAGTGCGAGTTCTGGTTAAGAGAGGTTAGCTTCTTGGGTCATGTGGTATCTGCATCGGGCATTCGAGTTGATCCGAGCAAAATTTCAACCATACTTAACTGGAAGCCTCCGAGAAATATTACTGAGGTTCAGAGCTTTTTGGGACTAGCCGGTTACTACAGACGGTTTGTAAAGGGTTTCTCGATGATAGCCACACCAATGACGAAGCTACTTCAGAAAGATGTTAAGTTCGAATGGTCAGAAAAATGTCAGAAAAGTTTCAATCAACTAAAAACTTACTTGACTGAAGCTCCAGTGCTAGTGCAGCCCGAATCAGGCAAAGAGTTTGTCATTTATAGTGATGCATCCCTACTTGGGTTGGGTTGCGTATTGATGCAAGAGGGTCGAGTTGTGGCTTATGCGTCGAGACAATTGAAGCCACATGAGAAAAATTATCCGACCCATGATCTCGAACTAGCTGCCATCATATTCGCTTTGAAAATATGGCGACATTACTTATTTGGTGAGAAGTGCCATGTATATCCGGATCACAAAAGTCTCAAATATTTGATGACTCAAAGAGACTTGAATCTGCAACAAAGACGTTGGCTGGAGTTGTTAAAAGATTATGAGCTTGTCATTGACTATCACCCGGGAAAGGCTAATGTGGTTGCGGATGCTTTAAGTCATAAATCACTATTTGCTTTACGAGCTATGAATGTACACTTGTCTGTTCTATCCGACAATGTGTTAGTAGCAGAATTAAAGGCCAAACCATTGTTGATTCATCAAATTTGTAAAGCTCAGAAAGTCGATGATGAATTGGTTGCAAAACGGGCTGAATGTGTTTCTAATATGGAATCAGAGTTTCAAATTGATGACGACGATTGTTTGAGGTTTAGAAGTCGTCTGTGTGTTCCAAGGAATTCAGAACTTATTTCGATGATTCTGAACGAAGCTCATTGTAACCGAATGTCAATTCACCCGGGGAGTACGAAAATGTACAACGATCTGAGACGTCAGTTTTGGTGGCATGGTATGAAACGAGACATTTCTGATTTTGTTTCGAAGTGTTCAATATGTCAGCAAGTGAAGGCGGAACATCAAGTGCCTACGGGTTTACTTCAGCCGATCATGATACCTGAATGGAAATGGGATCGAGTCACGATGATTTTGTATCTGGGTTGCCAGTATCGGCAAGTAAGAAAGATGCGATTTGGGTTGTTGTTGATAGACTGACTAAGTCGGCTCACTTTATCCCCGTACGTACGGATTTTTCATTGGATAAACTAGCTGAATTGTATGTTTCTCAGATTGTGAGATTACACGGGGTACCTATTTCTATTGTGTCGGATAGAGATCCGAGATTCACCTCGCGATTTTGGAAGAAATTGCAAGAAGCATTGGGTACCAAGCTGCATTTTAGCACTTCTTTTCATCCCCAAACCGATGGTCAATCCGAGCGGATAATTCAGATACTCGAGGATATGTTGAGATGTTGCATCCTTGAGTTTAGTGGTTCATGGGAACGGTATTTACCTTTGATTGAATTCGCTTACAACAATAGTTTTCAATCAAGTATTAAGATGGCACCTTACGAGGCTTTGTACGGTCGTAAATGCCGCACACCATTGTTTTGGACGGAGCTCTGTGAAAGTAAGATTTTCGGAGTTGATTTGATTAAAGATGCTGAGCAGAAAGTAAAAATAATTCGTGAAAGTCTGAAGGCAGCATCCGATCGTCAGAAGTCGTACGCGGATTTAAAACGAAGAGATATTGAGTATCAGGTGGGAGACAAAGTGTTTCTTAAGGTTTCACCTTGGAAAAAGATACTCAGATTTGGCCGTAAGGGCAAACTAAGTCCGAGATTCATTGGGCCGTATGAAATCTCTGAACGAGTTGGTCTAGTTGCATATAGGTTGCTTTTACCCCTTGAACTTGAAAGGATTCACAACGTTTTTCATGTTTCGATGCTTCGACGTTACAGATCTGATCCTTCGCACATAATTAGTCCATCAGAGGTTGAAATTCAATCTGACTTCAATTATGAAGAAGAACCGATTCGTATCTTAGCTCGTGAAGTGAAAGAGTTGCGAAACAAAAGGGTTCCGTTAGTAAAGGTGTTATGGCTCAAACACGGAATCGAAGAAGCTACTTGGGAAACCGAGAATTCTATGGAAGAACGATACCCAAACCTATTTACCGGTAAGATTTTCAGGGACAAAAATTTTTTAAGTGGGGGAGAGTTGTGATAGCCCTAAATTGACCCTAGTCGAAAAGTGGTTTCGGGACCACAAAACCGAGTCATAAAAATAATTAACCGTTATATTTGATGCTTATTATATGTATATAGGCATGTGTGAAAATTTCATGTTTGAATTTTGTTAATTGTCAGTGAATTTTGCTAAATAGGACTTGTGTGAGAAAATTTAGAAATGTGCTAGGAAAATGTTAAAGTGGCCTATTGATGCATGTTAGAAAATGTTTGTCCTTGCATGTCAAATTACCCAAAACTTAGGATGGTGGCCGGCCATGCTATGGGTTAAAATGTATTATAAACATTTTATGTTAGTGTTTTATGTTAGGAATAATAAAATAAAGAACATGGGTAATAAAATAATAGTGGTTAGTAGGAGGAGAAAGAAAAAAATTTTAGCTAGGATGCTCCTCCATTGCCGTGAATTGAAGGAAGAAAACAAAGAAAAAAATGTTCATCTTTTAACATCCTTGGCCGAAAATGCTAAGAAGAAGGGGGAAGGGGAAGTAAAATATTCGGCCACTCCTTCTAGTCTTGAATAAGGTATGTAATTCATGGTAGCGTTTGGAATTTTTGAATGTATTAAGCTAGTTACTAAGTCCCTTAGTTAGCCCATGTTCAAATTTTGAATCTTGTTGGTAACATGAGCAATCGGTCATGAGAAAATGTTCAAGAAATGGTTGTTGTTCATGTTATTTGGATGAGAAATGGTGAGTTTTGTTGTTTCATGTTAAAGTTAGGTGAATGATGATAGATGAGTGTTTGAACTATAAAAAGAATCATAGGTGGGCATTAGATACTAAGGGAAAAGAATCGGCTACCTTGTTATGAGCTAGGGCCGAATGTGAGTTTGGTTGTGTTTGAATATTACATGCTTGGTAGAATGGTGGATGAAAGTGCCGAATGTGGTCTTTGGTTTGGGCATAAGGAATAATAGTATGCATAGGTTTCGGCTTTGGTAGTACCTATGTAATTATAATTAGTTCATTTGATGGTTTGGCATGAGGTGATAAGTAAAAGTTTAAAAGTAGCTTAAGTTAATTGATTATATGTGTGTATGCTATTAGAAATTCAAGGAATTCTCGGCAAAAATGTGGTTAGGGGTTAAGTCATGGGAACTTGGGGGTATTCATATGTGGACCTTAAGATTTTGTACACTATGACTATGTGAGTTAGGTGTTAAATAACTTAATCATGTGTATGCATGACCAAGTATAATCGGCCACATGAGTAAAGAAATAGGTTAATTAATATGTGGTAAATGTTAAGTGTTAAACGAAATGGAAATGATATCATATTGGAATATGTATACTCGACCACATGGATGCATACATAGATTGGTGTTGCATGTATTCGGCTATAGGTAAGCATATTGATGATTCTATCTTGACTTAGATAATCGGCTAGAGGAGAATATTAGCTAATATGTTGAATTTGATTCATGATTTCATGCATATGACTCTAATGTCCAATATATATATGGACTAAGTACCTTGAATTTCTCTAGATGTTCAAGATGATTAAACCAATTTATTTGTTAAATTAAGCTCAAGAGCAAAGGAGAACTAAATCCGATAAAGGGAAGGAAAAATTAATTGAATAGCCATTGAAGTCGTTTGACAACATCCGAGGTAAGTTTCGAGTAATGGAACTTAGATTATGATTCGATTAGATCATGTTATAAGCAAATCAAAATCATGCTCTTTGTATGTAGCTATTGAGCCGAAAATGATAATGCTTGATAAGTGACTTGTGTTTAAATTCTAGTTATAAAACTGAAATATAGATGTGTCATGATTTATTGATATGTGCATGAATATTCGGATGATAACCGGGCTAAGTCCCGAAGGCATTTGTGCTAGTGACTAATTCCGGGCTAAGCCCCGAAGGCATTTGTGCGAGTTACTATATCCGGGCTAAGTCCCGAAGGCATTTGTGCGAGTTACTATATCCGGGCTAAGTCCCAAAGGCATTTGAACGAGTAGCTATATCCGGCTAAATCCCGAAGGTACTCGGTTTGGGAATGCACAATCTTGCTGTAATAATTTCAATTAATACGCTCGTAAAACCCCAACGATGAGGTATGTTTTGTATATGCATTGGAATAATTGATTCCTTATTTATGAATATAAGGGTTGGAGATGTGAAGTAGGTATGATTGTGAGAATATGTGTATACGAAATTATTCGTTTAGTCATATGAATGCTATACTTCAGTTGTGCATGATTTCATTACTCAAAACTTACTAAGCATTAAATGCTTATTCCGTTTCTTTGATTCCTTGTTTTATAGATTTTGGTTCGTCAGCTATCGGATTCGGGAGTGTCAAAGTTGAAGTCATCCACACTATCAAAGCCCTTTTGGTACTCTTTTAGTTGAACTCTGAAAATGGCATGTATAGGACTGCCCTTCTCTTGTTGGTCATGTACCCTTCGGTAATGTATATATTTGGATAGCCATGCAAAAATGGCTTCTATATATTTTGAGCATAGCGTTATATTCATTTTGTATGTTGTTCATTGAGTGGTATGGAAATGTTGGTAACTATTAGCCATTGGAATGGTTAATCACGATCATTTTGGTGCTATGTATGACAAAACTCTAGTTGATCCATGGAAAATCATGAAATAGGTATAGTCTACCTTAAAAACAGATGCTGACAGCAGCAGTGATGTGAATTTGAAAAATCACTAAAAATAGTAGGAATGGAATTAAATAGCGAATAAATTATGTAATCGAACCTTGATGAGCCTATTTTCATATGGAAGAAACAAAACGATCATATGAGCCTTATTTTAAGGGATGTTTAAGTTTTCATGAAATAGGGCCAGAGCGATTTCTGGATCCCCTGTTCTGACTTTGGAAATTCACTATAAATTAACCAGAGATAATTAGAAGTCATTCCCTATATGTACAGATTCCTTTTCGAGTTGAATTTCTTTAGAAACAAACGGCATAAGTATTGAAGCTCTGTACAGGAAGTTATATAAGTTGCAATACATGAAGGTCAGAGTAGTCGAACCCTGTAATAGGGGAGACTTTAACTAATAAACTGTACTAATTGGCTTGAACAAAAATTCTAGAAAAACATTTTTAGATGGACATATGAGTCTAGCTTTAGGAAAAATTTACGGAACAGATTTTCGAGTTTTGGAACTTGAGATATGATTTTTAAGGTGACTATAACAGCCCAAAATTGACCCTAGTCGGGAAGTGGTTTCGGGACCACAAAACCGAGTCATAAAAATAATTAATTTCCATATTCTATGCTTATTATGTGTGTACATGAGTATGTGGAAGTTTCATTCTCCAATTTTGCCAATTGTATGAGAAATTATTAAATAGGGATCGATATGAGACATGGTGAAAATATGATAGGCTAATTTAAAATGGTCTATTAATGCATGTTGTGAAAATGATGGGTTTGCATGTCAAATTACCCAAAATTTGAGCTAGTGGTTGGCCATGCTATGGGTGGAAACATGTTGGGAACATGTTGGCCTAGTGAGGTATGTAGGAAAAAAATAAAATAAGGAGTATGGGTAATAAAGAAAGGAAAAACAAAAAATGAGTGGTTGTTTTCCCCCCCCATTGCCGTGAGATAAAGAAAGGAAAAGAAAAACTTGTTCATCCTTTTTCATCCTCTTTTGACCGAAAATTCTAAGGGAGGAGGAAGAAGTTCTTGCTTCATGTTTGGTTTGGAAGAGAATTAGGAGGAAGTTTGGCCATGCATGTAACTAGATTGAGGTATGTTTGATATTATTCTTTGAGATTCATGTATATTTTAAGTTGTAAGTTTGAAATCTACCTAGCCATGGTTCAAACTTTGTTAAATGATGGAGATGATATTCGGCCATGCATGTTACATTCTTGGTTGGTATTTTGATGTTTGATGTTGTGGTGATGAGGCATGAAGATGAGTTAAGATTCGGCCTAGGTGGAGTTTGTGTTAATGCCATTGCATGCTAAATATGAAGCTTGTTAATGATGCATGTGATGGTGGATTGATGATTCTTGAATCTCTTTTTTTTAGCATTTTTGAGTGAGCACATATGTGCATTGGTTGCTAGATGGGGAAGAATCGGCTAGCAAGTTGTGTGCTAAGGCCGAATATAATTTTTGTAGGTTAATGAGTAATGCATGTGCTAAATTGATGGAAAGGGAGAGGATGCTTTACTAGTGTATAAATGATATAAAGATTTTAGAAATTATTTTTGCTTGGGTGTATGTATGATTAGGTATATTCGGCCATATGAGTAAATATATAGATGATGTTAAATTTGATTATGTATAATGGGCCATATAGGGTACACATTGTGATATTAACTTTGATTCTCCATAATTGATCAAGTGGGTGATTAGTAAGGGTGATTGCCGAATATACTAACATACATATGCATGTGTCGTTGGATTGTAAATATTTAGCAAGGCGGTTAAACTAGCTGATTTATTGATTAAGCTCAAGGAGTTAAAGGAGGAGAATCGAGCAAAGGCAAAGAAAAGATCATCGAGTAGCCGAGTTGGAACCATCTTACCCAACACAAGTAAGTCATTAAGCATATCTTTGGTATTGATTTAAAGGATCGTAATACCTATACCATTGTGTTTAATGAGATGAAATGTATACAAATGTATATGTAAGTAGAGATGAAATTTGTCGAATGTAAAAAGGAAGTGAAGCCTATTGAGTGGCTGGTTTTCGGCACTAAGTGTGCGGGCAATAAGTGTTCACGGTCATGAGATTGGCACTAAGTGTGCGGGTTTAAATTGTACAGCACTAAGTGTGCGAGTTTAAAGTACATGGCACTAAGTGTGCATGGTTGATTATTAAGCACTATGTGTGCGAACCCAATATATATTTTCTATAAATTATTTACATTAAGGGTGCGACCTTACCGAGTCGATTTTGGACAGCGGAAAAGGTAAGTGTGCGAACTTGAAATGCATGGCACTAAGTGTGTGAGTTTAAAGTGCATGGCACTAAGTGTGCGCGGTTGATTATTAAGCACTATGTGTGCGAACCCAATATATATTTTCTATAAATTATTTACATGAAGGGTGCGACTTTACCGAGTCAATTTTGGACAGCAGAAAAGGTAAGTACCTTGAGTTCATGGCTAATAGGCGCTATGTTTATATTTGGAGTTGAGCTTGGTAAGTTTTGAACCTATGTGACGATTATAGTTGAAGTCACGTACATAAGGTTCATTTTGGAATAGGTGAAAGTTCATTTAATTGTATGATTATAACGAAATAAAATGATGTATGAAAGGCCAATGTAGGACTTGGTATGAGATTGAACCATAGGGTTTAAGGAACTATGGTATAGTTTGGTATGGATGGAGTACTTAACCTCATTTCATTGTTTCCTGTTGTGATAATTTTATTAATGGATGGTTGTGGAATGCTTATGGCTTACTGAGTTATATACTCATTCGGTGTTTGCTTGTCACCTATTCTAGGTTTCTTGGACTCGTCTCTTTTTGCGTGATCGTGCCGTCGTCGAAGTCATCACACCGGCTAGCAAGTTTTGGTACTTTCTTCTTAGTCGGCTTAGGAGAACATTTCGGCATGTATAGGCTATTATGTTGTGTTTGAACTTTGGTATGTAAACTTTTAGCCATGCGAAAATGGCATAAATGTTCGGTTGGGTTTGGTTTCATAACGTTAGGTCGTAAATCTTGATAATTCGACCTTTTTATGCCATATGTCATGGTTGATTATTTTGGTGTTAAAATTCATGATATGGCAATAGTGTAGTAGGGGGATGTTTGACAATGATTAGCCTTTGGCATGGCTAGTCATGATCATAATTTGTGATATGTATGACGAATTACTAGTTAGATCAAGGAGAAATCACGAAATGGGCATAGTTGCTTTCGTAACAGATGCTGGCAGCAGCAGTGACGTGAGATTGAAAAATCACTAAAAATAGTAGGAGTGGAATAAATTGATGAATAAATTATGTATTCGAAGCTCGATGAGTCTATTTTCATATAGAAGCAACGAAAAGATCATATGGACAGTATGTTAAGAGATATTCAGGTTCTCGTGAGACAGGGCCAGAACGGTTTCTGGATTCCCTGTTCCGACTTTAGAAATTCATTATAAATTAACCAGAGACAATTAGGAGTCATACCATACATGGATAGATTCCTCTCTGAGTCTAGTTTCTATAGAAACAAACGGCATCAGTATTGAAGCTCTGTGCAGGGAGATATCCAGGTCGTAATGCGCAAAGGTCAGTGTAGTCGATCCCTGTAACATGGGAGACTTTGACTAATAAACTGTACTAATTGGCCCGACCAAAAATTCTAGAAAAAAATATGTAGATGGGAATATGAGTCTAGTTTCAGGGAAAAATCATGAAACTGATTTTCGAGTTGTGAAACTCAAGATATGATTTTTAAAGCGACTAGTACGCAGATTGGCAGTGTCTGAGAAATATTTTTATAAAGGGTTTAAAGTCTGTTAACATCTCGTGTTCGACTCCGGTGTCGGTCTCGGGTTCGGGGTGTTACATTTGATTGGTATCAGAGCTATGGTTTAGTCGGTTCTAGTACTACCATAGCACGTATGAGTCTAGCTATACATGCCGAATGTTAATGTTTAACTGTGTGATGACTTCTGACGGTTAAAATTTATGTTTTGATTAGTAAATGGATCCCGGTGTAGAGAGAACCTTGGCGGATGACATTGAAAGTGTAGCGGCTGCTCCTGCACAAGGGACACCGCCTGTTGAACCTCAGTCATCTGCGAATAATCAAGGTGAGGGGGCTAAACAAGCCTTCTTTACCATGATGAATGAGTGGGTCGCGCAGTATGCCCGAACCAATCCGGCTGTCCAACAATTCCCGAATTTGAATAATCCACCCCCGGAGCCAGTAATGCCATCAGTTACTGATCCTGTGAGGCTGAGTAAACCACCTGTAGACTTGATTAGGAAGCGCGGGGCTGAGGAGTTCAGGGCCATAGTTACTGATGATGCTGAAAGGGCCGAGTTCTGGCTTGATAACACCATTCGGGTGTTTGATGAACTGTCATGCACACCCGATGAATGTCTAAAGTGTGCTATATCCTTGTTGCGGGACTCAGCCTACTATTGGTGGAGGACCCTGATTTCCATAGTCCCAAACGAACGAGTAACTTGGGACTTCTTTCAGACGGAATTTCGAAAGAAATATATTAGTCAACGGTTCATTGATCAAAAGCGTAAGGAATTCTTGGAACTCAAGCAAGGCCGTATGACAGTATCTGAATACGAACATGAATTCGTAAGACTCAGTAGGTATGCCCGGGAGTGTGTAGCTGATGAGGTTGCTATGTGCAAAAGATTCGAAGAAGGATTGAATGAAGATTTAAAGCTACTAATGGGTATTTTGGAAATAAAAGAATTCGTAACACTAGTCGAACGAGCCTACAAGGCGAAAGAACTTGGAAAGGAGAAGAAGAAGGCTGAATTTGAAGCTAGAGACTATCGTAAAAGATCGACGGGTAAAGCTCCGTTCTCAGCCGTAAAGAAGTTCAGGGAGGACACTAATAAGTCGAGGACGACTACGGGAATTTCCATCAGAGCAAGACCCTCGACGGACTCCCGAGCTACTTCGGTAGCTAGTGTGGGCAATAATCGTCTAGAGAAACCTGAATGTCCCCAATGTGGAAGACGACACATAGGTGAATGTTGGGGTAAGTCTATTAACAGGGCTTGTTACGGATGCGGTTCGAAGGACCACTTCATTAGAGATTGCACGGAGCTTGATGAGAAGAATAAGATTCAAGGTGCAAGACCTAGTGGAGTGACAACTAGAGGTAGACCACCGAGAATTTTAGGAGGTAGGGGTGGTAGTCAGAGAGGGACCTCTGATACGGCTGTTCGAGCCGAGAACCGTACTCCTACTAGAGCATATGCCATTCGCGCACGAGAGGAGGCATCCTCCCCTGACGTCATCACTGGTACCTTCACTCTCTTTGATACTAATGTGATTGCATTGATTGACCCTGGCTCTACTCATTCATATGTATGCGAAACCTTAGCATCCAGTAAGACTCTACCTGTTGAGTCTACTGAGTTCGTAATTCTAGTGTCAAACCCTTTGGGTCAATGCGTACTTGTTGATAAAGTGTGTAAGAGATGCCCTCTAAAAATCCGAGAATACTGTCTTCCGGCCGATTTGATGCTTTTGCCGTTTGACGAATTTGACGTTATTCTTGGTTTGGATTGGTTGACCGCGCATGATGCGGTTGTGAATTGCAAAAGCAAGAGTATTGATTTGAGGTGCGCAAATAACGAGATAATTCGAATTGAGTCTACGGACTTAAGGGGGTTGCCAGCTGTAATATCAGCAATGTTGGCCCAGAAATATGTAAGAAAAGGGTGCGAAGCATACCTTGCGTATGTACTTGATGACAAAGAGTTAGAAAAGAAACCCGAATTTGTGCCGGTGGTTTGTGAATACCCGGATGTTTTTCCTGAAGAATTACTGGGTTTACCACCTGTTCGGGAGGTAGAGTTTGGTATTGAGCTTGTACCTGGGACTACGCCGATTTCGATAGCTCCGTATCGTATGGCACCAACCGAGTTAAAAGAGTTAAAATCTCAGTTGCAAGAATTGACGGATAGAGGTTTTGCTCGACCAAGTTTCTCACCTTGGGGTGCACCAGTATTGTTCGTGAAAAAGAAGGACGGAACCATGAGGTTGTGCATTGACTATCGTCAACTGAATAAAGTGACGATAAAGAACAAATATCCGTTGCCGCGCATCGATGATTTGTTCGACCAATTGAAGGGAGCTTCAGTGTTCTCAAAAATAGATTTGAGATCGGGCTATTATCAGTTGCGAATTCGAGATTCGAACATACCCAAAACTGCTTTCAGAACGAGGTACGGTCACTACGAGTTCTTAGTGATGCCGTTTGGGCTCACTAATGCCCCTGCGGTATTTATGGATTTGATGAATCGGATCTTCAGACCATATTTGGATCGGTTCGTAGTTGTGTTCATTGATGACATCTTGGTCTATTCAAGAGATGAGATCGAACATGCTAAACACTTGAGATTAGTGTTGCAAGTTTTGCGGGATAAGAAGTTATATGCTAAGTTCAGTAAGTGTGAGTTCTGGTTAAGAGAGGTTAGCTTCTTGGGTCATGTGGTATCCGCATCGGGTATTCGAGTTGACCCGAACAAAATCTTAGCCATACTTAACTGGAAACCTCCGAGAAATATTACTGAGGTTCGGAGCTTTTTGGGACTCACCGGTTATTACCGACGATTTGTCAAAGGTTTCTCGATGATAGCCACACCAATGACGAAGCTACTTCAAAAGGATGCTAAGTTCGAATGGACGGAGAAATGTCAGAAAGGCTTCGATCAACTGAAAACTCATTTGACTGAAGCTCCAATTTTAGTGCAACCCGAATCAGGCAAAGAGTTTGTCATTTATAGTGACGCATCCCTACTCGGGTTGGGTTGCGTATTGATGCAAGAAGGCCGAGTTGTGGCCTACGCGTCGAGACAATTGAAGCCACACGAGAGAAATTATCCAACCCATGATCTCGAACTAGTCGCCATCGTATTCGCTTTGAAAATATGGCGACATTACTTGTTTGGCGAAAAGTGCCATGTATTTTCGGATCACAAAAGTCTCAAATATTTGATGACTCAAAGAGACTTAAATCTGCGAAAAAGACGTTGGCTTGAGTTGTTGAAAGATTACGAGCTTGTCATTGATTACCACCCGGGAAAGGCTAATGTGGTTGCGGACGCCTTAAGCTGGAAATCACTGTTTGCTTTACGAGCGATGAATGTGCACTTGTCTGTTCTACCCGACAATGTGTTAGTAGCTGAATTAAAGGCCAAACCATCATTGATTCATCAAATTCGTGAAGCTCAGAAAGTCGACGATGAATTGGTTGCAAAACGGGCTGAATGTATTCCGAATATGGAATCCGAATTTCAAATTGATGATGACGATTGTTTGAGGTTCAGAAGTCGGTTGTGTGTTCCAAGAAATTCAGAACTCATTTCGATGATTCTGAACAAAGCTCATTGTAGCCGAATGTCAATTCACCCGGGGAGTACGAAAATGTACAACGATTTGAAACGACGGTTTTGGTGGCATGGTATGAAACGGGACATCTCCGACTTTGTTTCGAGATGTTTAATATGTCAACAAGTGAAAGCGGAACATCAAGTGCCTTCAGGATTACTTCAGCCGATCATGATACCCGAGTGGAAATGGGATCGAGTCACAATGGACTTTGTGTCCGGACTACCATTGTCAACAAGTAAGAAGGATGCGATTTGGGTTGTTGTTGATAGACTGACTAAGTCGGCTCACTTTATCCCCGTGCGTACGGATTTTTCATTGGATAAACTAGCCGAATTGTATGTTTCTCAGATTGTGAGATTACATGGAGTACCTATTTCTATCGTGTCGGATAGAGATCCGAGATTCACCTCGCGATTTTGGAAGAAATTGCAAGAAGCTTTGGGTACCAAGCTGCATTTTAGCACCGCTTTTCATCCCCAAACCGATGGTCAATCCGAGCGGATAATTCAGATACTCGAGGATATGCTGAGATGCTGCATCTTTGAGTTTAGTGGTTCATGGGAACGGTATGTACCTTTGATTGAATTCGCTTACAACAATAGTTTTCAATCAAGTATTAAGATGGCACCTTACGAGGCTTTGTACGGTCGTAAATGCCGTACACCATTGTTTTGGACCGAGCTCGGTGAAAGTAAAATTTTCAGAGTTGATTTGATTAAAGATGCCGAACAGAAAGTAAAGGTAATCCGTGAAAGTCTGAAGGCAGCCACAGATCGTCAGAAATCGTATGCGGACTTGAAACGAAAGGACATTGAATATCAGGTGGGAGATAAAGTGTTCCTTAAAGTTTCGCCTTGGAAAAAGGTACTCAGGTTTGGCCGTAAGGGCAAGTTGAGCCCGAGATTCATTGGGCCGTACGAAATCTCCGAACGAGTTGGTCCGGTTGCGTATAGATTGATTTTGCCCCCTGAGCTTGAAAAGATTCACGACGTCTTTCATGTTTCGATGCTTCGACGCTATCGATCTGATCCATCGCATATAATTAGCCCATCAGAGGTTGAAATTCAAGCCGATATGAGTTATGAAGAAGAACCGATACGTATCCTAGCTCGTGAAGTGAAGGAGTTGCGAAACAAAAGGGTTCCGTTAGTGAAGGTGTTATGGCTCAAACATGGGATCGAGGAAGCTACTTGGGAAACCGAGAGCTCGATGAAAGAACGATACCCAAACCTATTTACCGGTAAGATTTTCGGGGACGAAAATTTCTTAAGTGGGGGAGAGTTGTAACAGCCCAAAATTGACCCTAGTCGGGAAGTGGTTTCGGGACCACAAAACCGAGTCATAAAAATAATTAATTTCCATATTCTATGCTTATTATGTGTGTACATGAGTATGTGGAAGTTTCATTCTCCAATTTTGCCAATTGTATGAGAAATTATTAAATAGGGATCGATATGAGACATGGTGAAAATATGATAGGCTAATTTAAAATGGTCTATTAATGCATGTTGTGAAAATGATGGGTTTGCATGTCAAATTACCCAAAATTTGAGCTAGTGGTTGGCCATGCTATGGGTGGAAACATGTTGGGAACATGTTGGCCTAGTGAGGTATGTAGGAAAAAAATAAAATAAGGAGTATGGGTAATAAAGAAAGGAAAAACAAAAAAATGAGTGGTTGTTCCCCCCCCCCATTGCCGTGAGCTAAAGAAAGGAAAAGAAAAACTTGTTCATCCTTTTTCATCCTCTTTTGACCGAAAATTCTAAGGGAGGAGGAAGGAGTTCTTGCTTCATGTTTGGTTTGGAAGAGAATTAGGAGGAAGTTTGGCCATGCATGTAACTAGATTGAGGTATGTTTGATATTATTCTTTGAGATTCATGTATATTTTAAGTTGTAAGTTTGAAATCTACCTAGCCATGGTTCAAACTTTGTTAAATGATGGAGATGATATTCGGCCATGCATGTTACATTCTTGGTTGGTATTTTGATGTTTGATGTTGTGGTGATGAGGCATGAAGATGAGTTAAGATTCGGCCTAGGTGGAGTTTGTGTTAATGCCATTGCATGCTAAATATGAAGCTTGTTAATGATGCATGTGATGGTGGATTGATGATTCTTGAATCTCTTTTTTTTTAGCATTTTTGAGTGAGCACATATGTGCATTGGTTGCTTGATGGGGAAGAATCGGCTAGCAAGTTGTGTGCTAAGGCCGAATATAATTTTTGTAGGTTAATGAGTAATGCATGTGCTAAATTGATGGAAAGGGAGAGGATGCTTTACTAGTGTATAAATGATATAAAGATTTTAGAAATTATTTTTGCTTGGGTGTATGTATGATTAGGTATATTCGGCCATATGAGTAAATATATAGATGATGTTAAATTTGATTATGTATAATGGGCCATATAGGGTACACATTGTGATATTAACTTTGATTCTCCATAATTGATCAAGTGGGTGATTAGTAAGGGTGATTGCCGAATATACTAACATACATATGCATGTGTCATTGGATTGTAAATATTTAGCAAGGCGGTTAAACTAGTTGATTTATTGATTAAGCTCAAAGAGTTAAAGGAGGAGAATCGAGCAAAGGCAAAGAAAAGATCATCGAGTAGCCGAGTTGGAACCATCTTACCCAACACAAGTAAGTCATTAAGCATATCTTTGGTATTGATTTAAAGGATCGTAATACCTATACCATTGTGTTTAATGAGATGAAATGTATACAGATGTATATATAAGTAGAGATGAAATTTGTCGAATGTAAAAAGGAAGTGAAGCCTATTGAGTGGCTGGTTTTCGGCACTAAGTGTGCGGGCAATAAGTGTTCACGGTCATGAGATCGGCACTAAGTGTGCGGGTTTAAATTGTATAGCACTAAGTGTGCGAGTTTAAAGTACATGGCACTAAGTGTGCGTGGTTGATTATTAAGCACTATGTGTGCGAACCCAATATATATTTTCTATAAATTATTTACATTAAGGGTGCGACCTTACCGAGTCGATTTTGGACAGCGGAAAAGGTAAGTGTGCGAACTTGAAATGCATGGCAGTAAGTGTGTGAGTTTAAAGTGCATGGCACTAAGTGTGCGCGGTTGATTATTAAGCACTATGTGTGCGAACCCAATTTATATTTTCTATAAATTATTTACATGAAGGGTGCGACTTTACCGAGTCAATTTTGGACAGCGGAAAAGGTAAGTACCTTGAGTTCATGGCTAATAGGCGCTATGTTTATATTTGGAGTTGAGCTTGGTAAGTTTTGAACCTATGTGATGATTATAGTTGAAGTCACGTACATAAGGTTCATTGTGGAATAGGTGAAAGTTCGTTTAATTGTATGATTATAACGAAAATAAAATGATGTATGAAAGGCCAATGTAGGACTTGGTATGAGATTGAACCATAGGGTTTAAGGAACTATGGTATAGTTTGGTATGGATGGAGTACTTAACCTCATTTCATTGTTTCCTGTTGTGATAATTTTATTAATGGATGGTTGTGGAATGCTTATGGCTTACTGAGTTATATACTCATTCGGTGTTTGCTAGTCACCTATTCTAGGTTTCTTGGACTCGTCTCTTTTTGCGTGATCGTGCCGTCGTCGAAGTCATCACACCGGCTAGCAAGTTTTGGTACTTTCTTCTTAGTCGGCTTAGGAGAACATTTCGGCATGTATAGGCTATTATGTTGTGTTTGAACTTTGGTATGTAAACTTTTAGCCATGCGAAAATGGCATAAATGTTCGGTTGGGTTTGGTTTCATAACGTTAGGTCGTAAATCTTGATAATTCGACCTTTTTATGCCATATGTCATGGTTGATTATTTTGGTGTTAAAATTCATGATATGGCAATAGTGTAGTATGGGGATGTTTGACAATGATTAGCCTTTGGCATGGCTAGTCATGATCATAATTTGTGATATGTATGACGAATTACTAGTTAGATCAAGGAGAAATCACGAAATGGGCATAGTTGCTTTCGTAACAGATGCTGGCAGCAGCAGTGACGTGAGATTGAAAAATCACTAAAAATAGTAGGAGTGGAATAAATTGATGAATAAATTATGTATTCGAAGATCGATGAGTCTATTTTTATATAGAAGCAACGAAAAGATCATATGAACAGTATGTTAGGCGATATTCAGGTTCTCGTGAGACAGGGCCAGAACGGTTTCTGGATTCCCTGTTCCGAATTTGGAAATTCATTATAAATTAACCAGAGACAATTAGAAGTCATACCATACATGGATAGATTCCCCTCTGAGTCTAGTTTCTATAGAAACAAACGGCATCAGTATTAAAGCTCTGTGCAGGGAGATATCCAGGTCGTAATGCTCAAAGGTCAGTGTAGTCTATCCCTGTAACATGGGAGACTTTGACTAATAAACTGTACTAATTGGCCCGACCAAAAATTCTAGTAAAAAATATGTAGATGGGCATATGAGTCTAGTTTCAGGGAAAAATCACGAAACTGATTTTCGAGTTGTGAAACTCAAGATATGATTTTTAAAGCGACTAGTACGCAGATTGGCAGTGTCTGAGAAATATTTTTATAAAGGGTTTAAAGTCTGTTAACATCTCGTGTTCGACTCCGGTGTCGGTCTCGGGTTCGGGGTGTTACAGTGACAGTGACGCAGTTACCCAGCTTGTCTGGAAATTTTAAAATGGACTGTGCAAATAAGTGAATTAAGTCCGTTAACACCTCGTGTCCGACTTCGGCAACGGTCTCGGGTACGGGATGTTACATTTACTAAGTGATTTTTGGTAAAAATGCCTAAAAGGACTAATTTGTAAAAGTTATAAAATGTGTCATAAAATAGTGTTTTAATGGAAATTGTGGGCTGTTATAGTTATGAAAATGGTTTGGCTAGGCTTAAAGTACAAATAAATTGAATGAAAATCATTTTACGAGTTTAGGGGCAAAAATTTAATTTTTCCAAATATGATTTTTGGGCTAAATTGATAAGTTTAATGACTAAATAAGTTAAATGTGATGTTTTAGATCAAGAAAAAAACAGTTCGAGCCTAGAACGAGGGAAAACGAGTAATTGACGGTTAGGTCCCTATTTGCCATTTTGGTGTCAATGTAAGTTCATATGTAAATAATGCTATGTTATGTTTGTATTTTAAATATTCTAAATGCTTTGATAATGTATGAAATAAATGATTGGTTCTATGGTTGTATTTGACGAAATTCGGATAAGTGAGAAAAATCTCGTTTGAACATTAGGAATAGAATAGGATACGAGTGACATGTCATTAAGGGTATTTGTGATATATGTGTGATTATGTGATCCAAGTACTGATCTTGTACGTCTCCCAGTGGCTGGGTAGTCTGGCATTTGTTGCGGATACCTGATAGCTTGTGTGAGCAGGCCCGAGATTTGCTCGAGAGTGAGCATTCATGTGATATGAGATATTAGGTAGCTTTAGCTACATATGTGGCACTTATGTGCAAAGACTTCCCATGTATCCATTTAGTATTCCAAGTGTTCAACAGGTATGCCAAAGATGAGAAATTAAGTGGTTATGTTACGAGATGACACATGTATGTACATAAAGATTTTAAGTATTGACTTCATGTTATTGTGAGTTATGATCACTATGAAAGTGACTTTGAGATAGCCTTATGATTGTTGATTTATGGTCCTGATGTATAAATGCATGGAAACACGATTGATGACTATATGTTAGGACTTGGAGGCCTAATTGATTGGTGAGATAGTAAATGTTGTTCATTTGAATTATGATTTACCGGTTATGAGTGAATGGAAATAATGGCTTAATTGCCTATTAAAATAGTTAAGAAAGTATGGTAAGAAATAGTTATTACATGTAACGCATCAAACCTGGCCTAGACGTTATGGCCGAATCTGGTGATGTCACATGGAATGGAATTTGAAAACTAGTTTGTCAACTTAAAACCGTTCCAATTAATTAGCCTTTATTTTAATTTGAAGTAAAAACGCAGGTTCTTCGAAATGTCTAAATCCATATCTTTTTAGCAGAAGCATGAAAACACTTATTTTAGAAAAACCCATTTTTTTCATAGGGAAAACCTTGTTTTATCATGCCTTGCAGTAATAAAACGTAAAACAGTTTGAGAAACCGAAAATTTTTAAGCCAGACAGTCCAATGTCCATAAGTTACATCAAAACCCCAAATAAGTAATAAAATCTAAAAATTTGCAAAATGTATCTAAAATTTACGTGTGGCCGCCGTCGAGTCCTCTGCTGCACTGATCCCTCAAGTTTGGGGATTTCCTATACAAATTAAACAAAAAGGGTGAGTTTTTGCAAACTTAGTGTATAATCCCCACAGGAAACATGCATACAGAAACACATCAGAATACAGTCATTTACAGTCCGGGCCCGAGCCCATTACAGAATCAATTTGGGCCTTAGCCCATTTAGATACAATCTCAGAATTATATTAGAGCCTTGGCCTATATCAGATGCAGAATGTAAATATAGTAAAATAAAATCCTACCCATCAGCCTTTACACACCACCTTCATCTAGGCCTACACATCATGTGGGGATTAAATCAACCCACCTATCCCTGTGCACCATGTTGTACCGAAATGAAACACATAATTAGAAATTTGCAGCTAAGCTGCCAGATAACAGGATTAAAAGCCTTTTAAATACTTCCTCCAAACATAATCAACCCACCCCGTTGTAATGCAACATACCATAAATGACATGAAAATATGCTAATGACAAAACATACATTCAGTTTAGTACAGTTATCAGGCTCAGTCAGACACCATACAGTCAGATCACATAATTAGGGGTCTAAGTAAAGCTTACCAACCTTATAGTAGGTCCACAGTCAACTTGGGCGACCCGTGCAACCTTATAGAATATTTCCAAAAAATGGGTTCACATGCCCATGTGGCCAACCCGTGTGGGCCCACAAGCCCGTATACACGACTCGTGTGGGCCCATACGCCTGTGTGGCCCACACAACCCAATTGGTCGAGCCAGTGTGTCACACACAGCCTTATTTGGCCATCACACGGTTGTGTCGTGTGCACACGGCCTGACTCGTCGATCACACAGTCATGTCCCCACACACAGCCTACCACACGGGCGTCCACATGCCTGTGTGGCATCGACAGTTTGCTTTTTTAGCTTTTGTTGAATCCTATTTTCTAGGTTTTTGGGTACACACCTAGTCTCGTTTCAAAGCTACTGCAACCACGAGTCCTTCAGAACCTAACAAATGTTAAACCAACACCCAAAAACCTGATCAATTTTGACTATGGAAACCATTCTTATCAAAACCCCAAATGTAAAACTTTAAAACGAAGCCAATCGACGTTTCAAAATCTTACAAAGACGAATATGATAACCAATAGTCACCATACACTGGAAAGCCCATTTAAAACCTTCGAGCAGCATCTAAACATGAGTAAAAATGAACCTTCTATTAATTGCTTACCCAAAATAACGATAGAACTATAGAAAAATACCACTTACCGATCAAGCACGACTAAGTGCTGCACCAAAAAGGAGGTTTCCCTTGGTAAAGTAAACAAAAAAAAGAAACAGATGAGAGAGAGGAAGAAGTGAAAATTTCGATAGAGAGGGAGAGGGGAGACAAAATTTTTGCAAAAAGAAATCAAATTAGAGATTTCGATAACCCCCTATCTCAACTCCCCTTAATTCACTCAATCTAACTCCCCCTACCTAGAACTCTATCACAACTGAAACTCTCTCGCTCAGAGCCAAACAAAATATTGCCAACGCAGAGATTCGAACTCCCCACACTCCCTTTAACCACCAGACTAGTAGGTCTATTCTAATATAAACTTGCAAACTATTAAATAAAATAATATTGCATAAGGTCAAGGCTTTATTCAGAAAATTACCAAAAATTTCCCAAGGCAAAGCCTGAACTTGGGACCTCTCTCATCTTCCTAGAACACTTAGCCACTGAAGTAGATACACGTTTTGTGACACAGTTTAACTAAAACAAAAATATAACTTTGGCGGCATTACAACTCTACCACCCTAAAAGAAAATTTTGGCCTCAAATTTTACCTGATCAGAATAAATGAGGATACTGCTGACGCATCGCATCCTCAGGTTCCCATGTGGCCTCCTCAGTGCTATGATTTTGCCACAGAATCTTTACCAATGGAATGGACTTCTTCCTCAGAATCTTTACATCACGATCCAGAATTCGTACTGGCTCCTCCTCAAAGGTCAAGTGTGGCCTAACCTCAATTTCCTCCACAGGAACAATATAAGTAGGATCAAACCGGTAGGGTCTCAACATAGAGATGCAGAATACATTATGAATGCGATCCAATTCCGGAGGTAGCTCTAAATGATAAGCGACAGGTCCCACACATCTCAGAATTTCGTAAGGCCCAATAAACCTAGGGCTTAACTTGCCCTTGTGACCACACCTTAGAACCTTCTTCCATGGCGACACCTTCAGAAACACGAAGTCCCCCATAGAATATTCAATCTTACGTCTCTTCAAATTAGCATAAGACTTCTGCCTATTAGAAGCTGCCTTCAGTTGATCCCTAATCAGTCGAACCTTATCTTCAGTCTTGGAAACCAACTTAGGACCCAGAACAAGTCGTTCACCCAACTCCGTCCAACATTAAGGAGTGCGACACTTACGACCATACGTTCCTCGTAAGTTTCCATCTGGATGCTAGACTGAAAACTGTTATTATAGGCAAACTCTGCCGATGGGAAGTACTCCTCCCAACTGCCTCGGAAATCAATCACATAGCTCCTCAACATATCGTCCAATATCTGAATCACTCTCTCAGATTAGGCATCTTTCTGAGGATGGAAAGCAGTACTGAAATCAACCTTGAACTTAAAGCTTCATGTAGCTTTTTCCAGAACCGAGACATGAAGTGAAGATCCCTATCAAAAATTATCAAGATGGTTACCCCATGCAATCTCACTATTTTCGATACGTAGAGCTTAGCCAATTTCTGAAGAGAAAAGTTTATCCTAACTGGAATGAAGTGAGCAGACTTAGTCAATCGATCCACGATGACCCAAACAGAATCCTTCTTAGTGGGTGTCAGAAGCAACCTATTAACGAAGTCCTTCGTTACTCACTCCCATTTCCATAATGGAATTTTAACCGGCTGTAGCAACCCTGGATGTAATTGATGCTCAACCTTAACTTGCTGACAAGCCAAACAACGAGCAACGTAGCTAGTAACCTCACGCTTCAACCCTGGCCACCAGTATAACTCTCGAAGATCTCGGTACATCTTATTACAGCCTAGATGCATAGCATAGGGACTACTATGCGCCTCCCTCAGAATTAACTGTCTAAAATCCTCATCACTCGGTAGACAAATCCGATCGCGGAAATAAAGTACCCTATCACTGTTTACCCCAAAATAAGTAGTGTCACCATTCTCAACCTAATAGAAACACAACTCAAGAGACTTATCTCCCATCTGTTTACCTTTGATATGCTAGGTCCATATTGGTTTCACCTGAAGTTCAGCCAACAGACTCCCATCGTTGAATAGGCTAAGTTGAGCGAACATCTCTCTCAGATCGGTACTAGTCCTACGACTTAACGCATCAGCCACCACATTGGCCTTTCCTAGATGGTACTCAATGGTACAGTCATAATCAACACATTTTTCGTCTACTGTTGTTTTTAGCAAACTAATGGCCGGGCAATCTTCAATCTCATCAACACATTTCAAGGCATCGAATATGTTGAATGTAACCTGTTGATCATTCACTCTCGTAGTGAGTTTGCCTTTCTCCATACCAATTGGATGAGGGAATGGTGGAGGTGATTGTCCTTTAGGTTGTTCATATTGTTTTGCTATGGCATTTTTGTTAGAAACATGACTTGATTCTGCCACAACATTTTTCTACTGACCATTTTCAGATGTCGTATTCTTTTCAGTTGGTTCCAAGATCTTTTCATGATTGATTCTTGAGTCATATTCTTCTACCGTGGCATCTTTAGCAGCATCATTCAATTGAGTTCCACTTCTGAGAGTGATTGCTTTGCAATATTCTTTTTCTTCTGATCTTGAATTCTCTTACCACTTAGTAAAGCTCCTTGTGATTCTGAATTTAAAGCATATGCTATCTACCCCACTTGATTCTCAAGAGCTCGTATAGACGTAGTTTGACTCTGGATTATGGAATCATTCTTAGCCATATACTCCTTCAACAAAGCTTCCATGGATGAAGAAGATGATGCTAAACTTTGTTGAACATTTTGTCATGGCATGGGTTGATTATAATCAAGTGGTGCACGATGGCATTTTGTTGAACAACATTTCTGGAATTTCTCAATCCATGATTACTCCAGTTGAAATTTGGATGTTGTTTCCACCCTGGATTTTATGTGTTGGAATATGAGTTTTTGTTCCAATTGAAATTTCCCGTGTAATATACTGATGCTGGGTTCGATGAGCATTCATTAAAAATATGTTCTTCCCCACAATACAAACATGTTGGATTAGCTACTTTCATTTCCTACACTAAATATGGTCTTTTTAGAGTTTTAATCATATGTGTTAAAGAGTTGTTAACGATGTAATCGCATCAAGTTCCATTGCTCTAGCAACTCTTCTACCAATACCAACTCTGGTAGTGGGGTACTGATAATCATTGTTTGTTATTCTTTCCAGAATTTCATTTCTTCATTGTAGGATTTTTCAAACAGCGTCCCATTAATAGTTGCATCCACCACCATTCGCGTATGAGCATTTAATCCATTTTAGAACATCTCCATTTGTGGGTATTTTCTAATTAAGTCTTCGAAATGCTCCCATGCTTCATCTAATGTCTCATCTTTAGATTGTCTAAACAATGTAATGTCATTCCTTAGCTTGGTATTCATGTTGGGAGGATTGTACCTAAGCAAACTCTTTGACACAGTTTATTCCAAGATGCCACTGTCCCTGATGGTAATGCATTCAACCATGATCTAGCACGATCTCACAATAAATATAGGAATAATTTTAATGTAAGGCCATCTTCAATAACACCTGGCTGCCTGAATGAGTCACAGACTTCAAGAAATAGTCTCAAGTGCAATTTGGGATCTTTAGTTAGTAAACCACTAAACTGCCCTATAGTTTGCAGCATCTAAAACATTTCTAGTTTTAATTCAAAGTGTTGAGCTTGAATATGTGCCCTAACAATTTTTGGATTTAGATCACCTAAAGTAGGCACTACATTTTCTCTATCTCTGTCATCTACGATTCAAGTAATATCAGCATTCCTTTCATTTTGAAGTATTGGATCTTCTTTGATTGGATCATTTCTAATTCTCTCCATTTCTCTTAACTCTTTTATTCTTCACTTTAATGTCCTTTCAATTTCAGGATCAAAACAATGTTCTGTATCCTCTTGTGTAGTTCTTCTCATGCACTACTACATAACAAGAAATACTTTTAAACTATACTAAATAGCAGGAAATACTTTTAAAGTATCGTCTCCACAGTGGCTGAAAATTGGTAAAAAAATTGATCAAGTTATTATAATCCTATTAACTATACTAAATAGCAGGAAATACTTTTAAACTGAATAAGAAGTTGGTAAAATGAATTAATGTAATTTAATGCTAAAAATAGAAAATTAATATGGAAAATAAAATGTAGTGGCAAATTACAGAGAAGAGCAAGAGTAATTCTATTGTTGAATGAACAAGGCTGGAATTATTCAGGTGAAATGTTCATATCAAAATAATGCCATGACAAAAGATTGTCTAATCAACTGCTCAGAGAATTTCTACTATAACATTCCTCTTTCGATAGCTAGATTTAATCTAGAAATTTGAGTTACTGTATGTCTATAGATCCTTGGATTAATAATTGCAATGAACAATCTTCTCTGCACAATTCACAACATCTATGTCTAGAGTGCTACGAGTATTCTCTTGAATATTCGCTTGCATCACACGATTCTAGATCCATTATATTTAACCTTTTCAAAATTAAAAATGCATCTATGAACATAGCATACAATCAGCTATGTCTAGAGCTTCCATACATGTATTTAAAATAGGCATAAATCGAATGAAACAGTGATATAGTCAATTTCAAATGAACATTAAAGATGATAAACATCCACCCAAATAACCCCAACCCAGAAAAGATTGAGTTCATGGGTGGAAAACTAAACACCAAATTTTAATCATTCACCAGCATTTAAAGAAATTTGAATCACAAAAATCAAGAAAACTAAAGGCAGAACTGCAGGATTTCTCGCCACACTCCAACTTTTCTTTAATCTTCCGATCATTCGTGAATCCAAGATAGATGTCTCTTCCCCTTCTTCACGTTTGTATTCTGCTCTCTATAGCTGCTAATAAAAAACGTGAAACTATTGTGCCATAATAGACAAAGAAGGGTACTACAAAACTATTTTCCAAATAGGCTATTTACGATGTGCCAAATAGTTTGTAAAATATATTCACGCTGAAAGCCATATACACCATTTCAATTTACAAAAATGATACATCAGACCATCCCAAAATGTATATATGCATGTTACAAAAGGAACATAGGTGAGGCTCACAACAAATGTTGCTTTTTTTGGCTAGGTCTTTTCTTCAAGCCCTCTACATTATGGTATTACCTAGAAAAGGGAAAGAAAATGGGTAAGTTCGAAAGAACTCAGTGACCTCAAGAAATAAAAATGCTCAACCCTTTCCAGTTAGGTTTCATGAGTAGGAACCACTAAACATATATATAAATAATAAGCCAACAGACTTCATGCAAAGAAAATTAGGCGTATACCCTCTTACATACAACAATGGCAGATACCTATCCTTGGCAAAGAGTATCGCATGGCAAACACAGTCCGCAACTACTTTCTCAAAGAATAGTTTCATTAACACCAACAAATACTTCTCCTTAATAGAAACAAATGCTAGCAACTCCTACCATTATCATCCAATACATATTAGTTGACAGGTACTATATACGTATTGAGTATAACTCTCTCTTGGTGGCTACCAAGCACATAATAATCTGATGGATACGCTCTATCTAAATCACATTAACAAGATTAAGACTTAACACTTACCATGTAATATTTCCATGCAATGCAACTACATATTAAAACATTCCTTTTTGGCAATTTCGTCCCCCACTTCAAATATACATAACATGCACTACATGCAAAAAGTCCATATTCACATTATCATCAGATGCACCTCGTACAACATATTAGTGTTCACATTTTCTTACTCTTTTTCACACCCGTCCTTGTGCTAGCCTCGAGTCCCATATTTTCACTTAATAACCAATATCTCAATCTTTTTTATTTTGAACACAAGTGTATTCCCTTTCAAGGTCAGGGCACTCTGCCATTGTTAACAATTAACATGCCCTACTGACGGCAAAACTCGTATCACCAAGTTGGTTAACAATTAACATGCCCTACCAGTGAACCATTAGATTCACCATTCTGGTTAGCAACTAACATGCCCGGGCCTATCTCACTTTTTTGAATATTGAGCTTGCATACCAAGGAAGTCATGTTTGTTTCTTATCACTTACATACACATGCATATGGTTACATGCAATACCTACCACATTTTAAAGAATGTGGTTTTACCTATACTAATAACCTTTAACTATGTTAACCATAAACTAACATTATATAGGGACACGGAGGAGACTCACTGAAGACTCACACAAGCTAGATACTCACATAGATTGGTGACTCACAAAAGGACTTAAAAAAGTTGGTTACACCATGAAGCCTTTCCCTACACTTTATAGCCTTCTCTCACTTCTCAGACACTCACTTATTCTACGACGAAGAACTCCTACTTTCTTAAGGTACAAGAATAGAAATAGAACAGAAGTAAAATCGCCCACTTCACTACCCACGCCATTATTTATAGCCCAAGTGACCCTCACAATAACCCTATACGTAGACAATGAATCAGAGCTTATTCAACACCCCTTGGTCACCGACATATCAATCTATACATAAATCCTACAATAAACATCTTTTCACACTAGTTGATTTTGAATTAGATCTTAACAAGGAACCATCTAAAATTAAACAGTATACCGATGTGCCACGACCAACCATGGTATACTATTCCATAGTTACGACCTTACCCACCATGCTCACAAAAGTAAATTATTGGGTCCATGACCTAACAATACGCCACTGGTAGATTTTACATGCAATGAAACAAAACACTAAGCGGATACTAATAGAAGGGTCCACCAACACAAAGCTCACTAAGAGAATATGCTAATTGGCGAGCTCTTTACACCGACCACACTAAGACATATAAACAAGTAATCTACAGTTCACCAAAAGATGAATCTTTAACCAAGTCTTTATAGACTGACCTAGTTAGCCAAACAATTCACCAATCCATGGAAAGACAACCAGTAATAACTTATCCTGGTGGATAAGGTGTATTCTACCTTTTTCGACTCATACTTAGCCAACAATCCGCCAACTGGGACCAGGTTGGGTGGGGTGTTACAACTCTCCCACCCTAAAAAGGCATTTTTCCCTCGAAATTCTTGACACCAAGTACAAATTCCTCTTGGGCTCTCATAACTCAAGCTCTGGTTATTGCTCTCGAGATGGATTTAGTGAAAATTCTACCTAGAGTTCCCAAAATAGATTTTGATCTGACAGTAGCTGTAATAGCCCGTTTTTAGTGAAATCAAAATAGTGGCTACAGGACTAGAAATCTAACATGAAAATATTTATTTTATTGTTTTTGTAATGTCTACAGCATGTTAGTAATATCGTATAAAAATTTTGTTAAGAAATTTTATTGTTTGCATGCTTAATTTGATAAAAGGACTAAATTAAAAAGGGTGCAAAACTGGAGTTCTATAGGCTACAAGCACTAAATAGCTATAGAACTTAAATTTTTGAGTACTTTTATTGTAAATAAACCATTTTATTTATTAAGTGGACAATTATGGCCATTAAAAATGGAATTTTTAATGTTTAATGAAAGGTTATTTAAGTAAATTAATAATTAAAGCATAGTAACATGACAGAACAAAGGCTATCATCTTTGTTTTTCTTCCTTAGCCGAATTTAACCTAAGAAAAATACCATTTGTGAACTCAAACATTCGACCATCTCTTTGTTTTCCATGTAAGTGTATTTTCATCCTATTTTTAATGACTTCTATGTTTTTAGAGTCGTAGCTTAATCTAGCTAGCCTAAGGACTAATTTGTAAAATTGTTAAAAGGTTAGGGTTTTTCCATGAATGAATATATGTGGTTTTTGATGTTTGATAGAAGAAAATGAATATTTGTCGTTAGATAAATGACTTTTGGAAAGTGAATTTTGTTGAAAATGTCAATTAGGGATTAAATTGAAAAATGGGAAATATTCATGGTGAATTTGTGAAAATAATGAAATGTATGAGTTGCTAGGGACCTATATGAAATTTGACTAGCATGGGTTAATGGTTAAATAGCATGAATTTTCATTTTATGAGCTTAGGGATTTAATTGTAATGAAATCAAAACTATAGGGGAAAAGTGTAATTTTGCTAAAATATGAACTTGGAATGAATTGAATTTATTCATTTAGATCAAGATAAACCTTGTACAACTTTAGATCGATGGAAAGAGAAAGTTATGGACTAGTTAGCTCCATTTCTACATTTTATCGTCAAGGTAAGTTCGTGTAATTGTATAATGTTTACGTGCTTATTATTGAAATATAAAAGTGTTGTGGACTACCATGTAAATAATTGTTGCATATCCAACGATGTTATGTCAACTACTGAGCCCTGCTTGAACCTTAGGAATTTGTAGGATACAAATGATATGTCATTAGGGTTTACATGTTCCGGGTGTTGGTCTTGAATGTCCTGCTGATGGTTGAGTTCTCCATGTGTTGTAGATACTCTACAGCTCGTATGAGTAGCATCGTGTAGCTACGTTTCAACCCACAGCTCGTGTGAGCAGGGCTATTTTCACAGCTCGTGTGAGCATCTATGTAAAGGAATTGATTGATTACAGTTATATGTTAGTACACTTCGTGTGAGCTATCCCGGGTATCCAACAAGATTCTAAATGGTTCAACGAGCATGATTTTGAAAGGAAAGGGTAAGAGATCAATATAAACTAAGGCTTGTACATATATGAACTTCATTGAAATGGTGATACTTGGAAAATATGCAAGTTGAAATGGATGATAAATCCAAATAATTCATGTTAAGATTATTGGCTATCCATGTTAATTTGCTTATGGTTCATGTTATACATGCTATCATGTTTGTGTTGATGCTTAGGCTGTCGCTAAGCTATTGGTTAGATTATGCCATGCTACATTTTAATGTTATGTAATGAAATGGTAAGTTAATTTTTACGTTATACAAACTTACTAAGCATTAATGCTTACTTTGTACAATTTTCCATGTTTTATAGTGAATCGATGCTCGTTCGGGTTGGAAGCTTGTCAGAGACCTATCACACTATCCATCAGCTATATCGGTAGATTTTGATGTTTTTAAGCCATGGTTATAATGGCATGTATATATGTTTTATAGTTGATGAAATAGCCATTATGTTTAGCTTATAAATATTGTAACACCCCAAACCCGGCCCAGACGTTATGGCTGAATCCGGCGTGCCACATTGAAGTTAAAAGTCCTCGTTTTCGTTTTAGTATTATAATAAACCGCATTTGTTACATTTAACCAAGTGAATGGAAGCTGTGCACCAAGTAGGTATCCAAAAACAGAGGAGGTGAGCTATGAAGGCTGCTTAAGTACTAAGCTCTTCGGTTGGATCCAATCCTAGACATGCAAACAACCATTGCCACACTTGGATATAACGAGTTGAAATTTATTTGAGTGGATATCTTTGATAAACCGAAAAATCGTGATGTTCCGTTATTTTGAAAACGAGTATCATTTTGAAAACGCGCCCTAAGTCTAGCCCATTTGTATTGTCATCAGTAAAATTTTAAGTTATTGAAAAATAAAATAATCCCAGAAAGAGAATAAAGTTAAAATGGCCTTATTACAACCCAAAAATAAATATTAAATATGATAAACTAGAGAAAACCAGATACTTATTTTAAAGTCCAATAGCGATCACCGTGGCCACTCTGAATCCCCTCCGGCTCTGAGTCCCTAAATCAAGGCTCACCTGCAAGGTTAAGGAAGGGGTGAGTTCAGAAACTCAGTGTGCAACAAGCCCCTTTCAGAGCCTAAAACAATATCAGCATACTGGGCCTAAGCCCAAAATCAGTCTCAACATATACTGGGCCGAAGCCTTTCATTAAACGATTACTGGGCCGAAGCCTTTTCATAATTCATATCACTGGGCCGAAGCCTTTACTGTAAACGGTATGGTCCATAGGCCCAAATCAATACCATATGCACTATTAATGGATGTATGCAAGCCCGTTTGGGGAGACTACTCAACCCACCAATCGCTACTCTCCACCCATACCAACCAAGCTCTCCATGTGGGGAATAACTCAACCCACCCAACCAAACTCTCCACTGGCAGCATAGCTGCTTTATCATATAACTAGAGGCCTAGCCTCTTTTAATAACTAGGGCAAAGCCCTTTTAGGTAAACTGGGGCAAAGCCCTTTTCGGTAAACTCGGGCAAAGCCATTTTGCACTTCCTCCATTCATATAAAACCCAACCCATGCATATATGTATATATCATGGCATATCATGTGCATATCATGGCATATTATGTACAAATCAGTATCACATGCATCTCAATTATAACATAACCCTAGGGGTATAATAGTCATTTTCACCTAGGGGTAAAAAGGTCATTTTCACATTATAAGGGTAATTTTGTAATTTTACCAAAATATTAGGGTTTTCCATGTTCATTAACAATTATCAATAACTCCAAGTGTTTAAACAATGATTTTAACGCACTTTATCAAATTCGGGCTTTTGGGCCCTAAACCCCTAATGGGCCCTAAGAATGCCGATCTAGCCTTTTAAGTCCTCATAATCCAAATTTTACATCAGATCCACTCGTTTAACTAGCAGTATATCCAAGTTCCATTTTCTATCAAATTTACCCCAAATGGGCCTGGAAGCCCATTGGGCCCGATTTCAGCCCCTCGAGGCCCAACTTACCGTGATGCCGAAAATCGTGCTCTTACCTATTCCAACGATCTCGATCATCAACTTAGCGAATCTAACTAACCTATGAGCGTTCGCATGCTCACGAGTCCTCGAAATGTCAAAATTTCGGCATTTCGGCTTTTCGGCATATATCGATTTAAGCTACGAAGAGGGTTCGTTACACACCTATTTTGTGACGTTCACCAATGAAGTCTCCCACGATAGCCTACAATTATCCATCTCCAATTTTAGTGTACAAATCATACTTATCAAACCCAAAATCTACCTTACCATATTCGGCCAAAGATCCCTAATGGCCATAGTTCACTTACCTTCACAGGGTCTGACGATATGATCCAAGCTTATCCAAATCGAACCCCACACCTTGCTTCTCCTCCAATGTAACTATTCCACTATAAAAATTATAAAAATCAAATGAAGAAGCCCAATAAGGCCTATATCTCTAATCAGCCACCTCCCTAAACTATAAGGGTTTCGGCTTTTATCAACAGTTACTACTGAATCGTTTTAGAGTACAAATACTTGCCACAGTCTCCTTTCTTGAACCGTTTAAAGCTTAGAAGATAAAGGGATTGGCCACCAAAAAGTGAAAGGAAAAAACAGAGGGTTACTGGTCAACAAGAAATCGGCACCACCTAGCTTCACTGGTTTCTGCTTTTGCGGCTTTGCGGCAGATGTGGAGGTAAGGAAAGAAGTAGTAGATGAACGGAAGGGAGTAGTGGGCTGGTTTTGGAAAAAGAAAAGGAAGGAATGATGAATGGAAGGGTGATAGGATCGACTAGAGAAGAAAAAGAAAAGAAAAGACTAATCCTAAAGAAGAAAACGGCACAACCTAAGTCCCTAATGCCGAAAATACTAACCTAATACCCCTCTACCGAAATCCCCTCTCTAATCCCCTCTATTCGGCTAACTCTATCTCCCTCTCAAATCCCTAAAATCTCTTCCTTATCACTCCTTAATCCAAGCGTTTGACTGATTCAAACTCTCTCCCACAGAGTTCCATTCGACTACAACTCCTGCATGCTCAAAGCATAAAAATAACATCACATTTGCCATCACATGGAATCGAACCCAGGTTTCCCCCAAACACTTACACGCCACCTTTTTAGCACCCTAGTGGCGTCACTTAGCCACTCTGCCAAAGGCTCTTTTGTGATACATTCCACCCACAATTTTTAATAAGACCACCTACCCAAAGCCCCTAACTTCTTAAGTCCAAAATTCAAAAATTCTACCGGGTTTTGGCCATCACATGGGCCTTCCATAAGCCCATTTACACACTCTAATTATGAATTTCACAACCAAATATCAAATTATAAAAAATTTACCAAAATCTCGAGAATCGCGAAAAAACTCGAAAATCAAGATGTTACAAATATGGTATTTTGGGTGATGGAATATGTAATAGCCCATTTTTCAGTAGTGTTAGAAATAGTGGTTTCAAGACCAACAAATCCAATGAGTAAGTTCATAAATTTTATTACTTAATATTTACGAGTCAAGCATTTTTTTAAAACGGTTTTTGATATGGTGATTTTTGTTATATAAGTAATTTATTAAGTTCAAGTGGTATGACCCTAAGGTCAAGTGGTTTTAAAAAATTGGGATATCGGGACCTCGTTTCTATAAACCAAGCCGTAAAAATTTTTATAAATATTTACAGAGTGTCATTAAGGTGGTATTAAAGTTTCATTGAAAAATTTTAATGTTTCGATGGTTAATTAATTAGAAAGGACTAAATCGTAAAAGATGCAAAATTTGATCACTACATGATTTGAGTGATTAAAGGGATTATTGAATAAAGAAAAAGGGGCTTCAATGGTAATTAGACCATTCAAGGTGTTAGTGGACAATAATGGACATGAATTTAATGTTTTATTTAATTATTAACAAAGGTTAATATGGTAATCTGATAATTACATTAAATTAAATAAAACAAAGTTTGCGTCATCTTTTCTATTCCATTTCTTTCATAGAATTATGGAGAAGAAAGCCATTTTTAAAGGCTTTGAAGCTTCGGCCAAACTTCATTGTGTCCATGTAAGTCTGATTTAGCCCCGATTCTTGTAATTTTTATGTTTTTGAGATCGTTGCAACTAGGTCCAGCTAGCCCATACCTTTGCTTTTCCAGCTATTAAAGATTTTAAATGTTTCCATTGATGAATCCTATGATATTTGATGTTAAATGATGAATTTGAGATATTAGTTGTTATTTAAAAGTATATTATACGTGATTTTTGATGAATTTTTCGATTAGGGACTAAATTGTTAAAATGGTAAAAATACAACGATTTTATGTAAAATTGTTGCAGGAATTGGCTATTTTGGTTACCATGAAAATTTTTCTAAGCTCAATTTTGGGTAAAAATGGTTAATGTGCATGTTTTAGGTTCAGGGACTAAATTGAATAAAAGTAAAACTTTAAGGGAAATTTTGTAAAAATGTCAAAAATGACCAAATTTCATAAAATGGATTTTTTATTGTATAAATTAATATATTGCATGAAATTATTAATTTAGACCAAGATCGGGTGAAAAGTCGAGGAAAATGGAAAATTACCAAAATACCCTTAAACTTTGGTATCTCTGCAATTTAGCCAGGTAAGTTTGTATGAATTGTATTATGTATAATTTTGATTAAATTGAATTTGAATGTGACCATATTGTGATTAAATCTATATATATATATATATATGTTAGTATGCAATTTACCATGTTATGAAACAACGTAAATCTAACGACATACGACGATTATCGAGTCCTGTTTGAACCTTAGGAATTCGTAGGATACAAATGACATGTCACTAGGGATTACTAATTACAGCTCGTGAGAGCTTACCAATTCTCAACTCGTATGAGCTTACCGATTGCAACTCGTAAAAGCTTATCGATTCTCAACTTGTATGAGCATACATATACAGGAATTGGTAGATTACAACAGTAACAGCCCGATTTAGACCCTATTTGGAATGGTGATTTCGGGACCACAAATATGAGTCAGAAAAATATTTAAAAATTATTTTCAGTGTTTATTATGTGTGAAATTTTTGTGCTTTAATTTTATCATTTGAGTGCCGATTTAATTAAAAGGACTTAATCGCGTAAAATGAAAATTTAATGATTAAATGTGAAAGATGCCGAATTGATATTGTCTTTATAATATGAAGTACTAATGTTGTATTAAGGCCATTTATTATGTGTGGACGGTTTTAGATATATTTTATATGGTTTTCTAATTAAACTTTAAAGGTTAAATATGTAAAATAGTAAATAATATATATAATATATTATAACATAATTAAAAGCCATGTGAATGTGGTCATACTTTTGACCGAAAATAACAAAAGAAAGAAAGAAAAGAAAGTTTTCGGTATTCGGCACTTTGGAAGCTTAATCAAGGTATGTAACTAGCTCGGTTTTTTATAATTTTTACGTTTTTGAGATCATTGCTAAGTTATCTTTTCATTGCTAGGTTATCTTAATCAAGGCACTTTGGAAGCTTAATCAAGGTATGTGATCATTGCTAGGTTAAATAACAAAAATGTGTCCATCCTTTTTTCATTCTTCTTGACCGAAAATTCAAAAGAAAGAAGGGAGGAAATGTTGAAGAGATTCGGCCATGCTTGTAGCTAGGTGAAGGTAAGTTTGATGTTGTGCCATGAGATTCATGCATGTTTTTTTTTGTTAGCTTGAGTTCTAACTAGCCCATGGTTCAAATCTTTACTATGTCATGTAGATGATATTCGGCTAAGGTGGATTTGTGTTGATGTTATTTGCATGCTAAAAGTGAAGCTTGTAATGATGCATGTGATGGTGGATTGATGACTCTTGAATCTTCTTTTTAGCATCTTTGAGTGAGACATTAAGTTCCTTGTTCAACCATGACCAAAATTGAAATGGTATGGTGTTGTGATGCATTCGGCCATGGTAGGAAGTAGAAGAGAAATATGGTTGTTGTTCACGTTATTAGATGAGAAATGGTAGTAAGGTGAAGTGCAAATGTTAGTGTTTGATTTACTAGTGTATATGTGTGTATTAGCCAAGTTTTGAACTTGAAACAAAATGGTGTTTAGTCAATACAAGTGACCATACTTGTAGAATGTATTAAGTGTTGCAATCGGCCCCAACATAGACATGTATGTTCGGCCACATGAATGAGTACATAAGTTGATGTGTATGTTCGGCCATAGGTAGCCTATTGATGGCTTTAGCTTGACTTAGAAAATTCGGCTAAGGGGAAATATTAGCTAGTATGTTGAATTCGATTCGTGATTTCGTACATATGTGACTCTAATGTCTAATGTATATATGGGCTAAGTACCTTGAGCTTCTCTTTTGATGTTCGAATGAATTGTATTAAATTGCTTGATGTGATTAAAAATGCGTATGACCATTGTGTATTTGAGCTAAAAGGTGGCCATATGACCTATCAAACTCCTTGTCATATTTGGCCATAAGCTAGCAAAATGAGACTTTAATAAGTTAAATTTGTTTGAATTAGCTCAAGAGCTTAGAGGACCAAAGTTGGATAAGGGAAAGGAAAAAGTGATCGAATAGCTGTCGAAATCGCTCGACCACATCCGAGGTAAGTCTTTGAGTAATGAAGCTTAGATTATGATTCGATTAGATCATGTTTTAAATAAATCAAAATCATGCTCATGCATGTAGCTATTGAGCCGAAATGATAATGCTTGATAAGTGACTTGAGTTTGAATTCTAGTTATGAAATTGTAATAGAGATGTGTCATGATTTATTGAGATGTGCATAGATATTCGGTTGATAACCGGGCTAAGTCCTGAACACACTCGTGCGAATTATTATACCGGGCTAAGTCCCGAAGGCATTTATGCGAGTTATTATACCGGGCTAAGTCCCGAAGGCATTTATGCGAGTTATTATACCGGGCTAAGTCCCGAAGGCATTTGTGCGAGTCACTATAACCGGGCTAAGTCCCGAAGGCATTTGAGCTAGTGGCTATATCCGGCTAAACTCTGAAGGTACTCGTTTGGGACGAGTGATCTTGCTGTAATAATTTAAATTGACACGCTCGTAAAATCTCAACAATGAGATATGCTTCATATGTGCATTGGAATAGTTGATTCCTTTTGAATATTATTCGCTCAGTCGATTAATGAGCTTCCGGTCTTTGATCAAGTTGATCCCTTATGTATGAATATAGGGGTAGGAATGATTTCGAGAATATGTGTATATGAAATTATCCGTTTAGTTATATGAATGCTATACTTTAGTCGTGCTTAATTTTATGGCTCAAAGCTTACTAAGCATTAAATGCTTACTCCGTTTCTTTGAATCTCTGTTTTATAGATTTTGGTTCGTCAGCTATCGGACTCAGGATTTTTGGAAGTCGAAGTCTCCCACACTATCAAAGCCCCCTTTTGGTACAATTTTGGTTGAACTTTGAAATGGCATGTATAGGACTACCCTTCTTGTTATTGGTCACATACCCCTTTGGTTTTGTATAAATTTGGATAGCCATGCGAAAATGACTTATATACACTTTGGGCATGGTATTATAATCATTTGTATGTTGTTCATTAAGAGGTATGGAAATGTTTGGAAACGATTAGCCATTGGGATAGTTAATCATGATCATATTTTGTGCTATATATGTTAAAGGGCTAGTTGAATCATGGAAACTATGAAATAGGTAAAGCCTACCTTAAAGACAGATGCTGACAGCTGCAGTGACGTGGATGTGAAAAATCACTAAAAATAGTAGGAACGGAATTAAATAGTGAATAAATTATGTAAACTAACCTTGACAAGTCTATTTTCATAGGAAAGTAACGAAACGATCATATAAACAATATGTTAAGAGATATTTAAGTTTTTGTGAGGCAGGGTCAGAACGGTTTCTGGAGTCCCTGTTCCGAATTTGGAAATTCATTATAAATTAACCAGAGATAATTAGAAGTCATGCCATATATGTACAGATTTATTTTCGAGTCTAGTTTCTGTAGAAACAAATGGCATCAGTATTGAAGCCCTGTACAGGGAGATATCCAAGTCAAAATGCGCAAAGGTCAGTGTAGTCGATCCCTGTAACATGGGAGACTTTAACTAATAAACTGTACTAATTGGCCCAACCAAAAATTCTAGAAAAAAAATTTTAGATGCATATACGAGTCTAGTTTCAGGGAAAAATCACGAAACTGATTTTCATGTTGTGGAACTCAAGATATGATTTTTAAGGTGACAGTGACACAGTTAGCCAGCTGTCTGGAAATTTTTAAAATGAACTGTGCAAGTAAGTGGATTAAGCCCGTTAACCCCTCGTGTCCGACTCCGGCGACGGTCTAGGGTACGGGGTGTTACAGTTTTATTGGTATCAGAGCTATGGTTTAGTCGATTCTAGGACTACCGTAATACGTTTGGGTCTAGCTATACATGTCATTTTGTGATTATTTGATAGTGTGGTGATTTCTGACAATTGAAAATGTGTTATTTATAGTAATGGATCCCGATCCCGACCGAGCGGTAGCTGATGATCTTGAGAGTGTAGCGCCTGCTCCCGCACAAGGGACAGCTCCGGCGGACACTCAACCTATTGCTAGTAATCCGAATGATGAAGCTAGACAAGCTTTCTATGGCGTGATGAATGATTGGTTCAACCAATACATTCGAACTAATACGGCTGTTCCACAACCTCCATTCCCGACTAATGCCACCCCCGCACCTACAATACCTCCGGCAACTGACCACATAAGGTCAAATAAGCCCCCAGTTGACAGAATCCAAAAACACGGGGCTACTGAATTTAAGGCTACGGATAGCGATGATGCCGAGCAAGCTGAATTTTGGTTGGACAACACTATTCGGGTACTCGATGAGCTATCTTGCACACCCGATGAGTGCCTAAAGTGTACTATCTCCTTGCTACGTGATTCTGCCTACTATTGGTGGAATACGTTGACTTCTGTTGTGCCCAGAGAGCAAGTAACTTGGGAGTTCTTCCAAACCGAGTTTCGGAAGAAGTATATCAGTCAAAGATTCATCGACCAAAAACGGAAGGAATTTCTTGAACTCAAACAAGGTTCCATGTCGGTTACCGACTATGAACGAAAATTTGTGAGGCTTAGCCGGTACGCACGAGAATGCATTTCCTCAGAAGCCGTAATGTGTAAACGTTTCGAGGATGGACTAAATGATGATATAAAGCTGTATGTTGGCATCTTGGAAATCTGAGAATTTGTGGTACTTGTTGAGCGAGCTTGCAAAGCCGAGGAGCTCAGTATGGAGAAAAGAAAAGCTGATATGGGAGCAAAGGAGTTTCGTAAGAGGTCTTCGAGAAGGCCCTTTCAACAGCCATCGAAGAAATTCAGAGAGGATTTGGGGCGATCTAGAGACACTTCAGGTCTTCCTAGGCGAGACCGTGATCGACCCCCTGTGAGTGCACGAGTCACTTCGGTCGCCAGTGTTGGAAATGATCGTCGAGACAGAACGGAATGTCGATATTGCGGTAAATAGCATTCGGGGAGTTGTAGATTCCATGACCGCTCCTGTTACAAGTGCGGATCAGTTGACCACTTCATTAAAGATTGCCCGAGGTTGTCTGAACAGAATGTAAATCAGAGTGGGAAACCGGGTGCTACCACTGCCCGAGGTAGACCATCTAGAAATACGGGCAATGCTAGTGGTGGTCAGAGAGGATCTAGAGATGCTACGACTAGATCTGAGGCTCGTGCTCCTGCTAGGGCTTATGCTATACACGCACGCGAGGATGCTTCCTCCCCAGATGTAACACCCCGAACTCGAGGCCGTCGCCGGAGTCGAACACGAGGTGCTAACAGACTTCAAACCACTTAAAAAAAATTTCCCAGACAAGCTGCCAATCTGCGTACTAGTCGCTTTAAAAATCATATCTTGAGTTCTGAAACTCGAAATCCAGTTCTGTAAGTTTTCCCTGAAACTAGACTCATATGCCCATCTACATATTTTTTCTAGAATTTTTGGTTGGGCCAATTAGTACAGTTTATTAGTCAAAGTCTCCCATGTTACAGGGATCGACTACACTGACCTTTGCGCATTACGACTTGGATATCTCCCTGTACAGGGCTTCATTACTGATGTCGTTTGTTTCTATAGAAACTAGACTCGAAGGGGAATCTATGCACATATGGCATGACTTCTAATTATCTCTGGTTAATTTATAATGAATTTCCAAAGTCGGAACAGGGAATCCAGAAATCGCTCTGGCCCTATTTCACAAGAGTTTAATTATCTCCTAACATACAGCTCATATGGTCGTTTTGTTTCTTCTATATGAAAATAGACTCATCGAGCTTCGATTACATAGTTTATTCATTAATTAATTCCACTCCTACTATTTTTAGCGATTTTTCAATCTCACGTCACTGCTGCTGCCAGCATCTGTTACTAAAGCAACTATGCCTATTTCGTGATTTCTCCTTGATCTAACTAGTAATTCATCATACATATCACAAATCATGATCATGACTAGCCATGCCAAGGGCTAATCATTGTCAAACATCTCCCTACTACACTATTTCCATATCATGAATTTTGACACCAAAAATAATCAACCATGACATATGGCATAAAAATCGAATTTCCAAGACTTACGACCTAACATTATAGAACCAAATCCAACCGAACATTTATGCCATTTTCGCATGGCTAAAAGTTTACATACCAAATTTCAACAAAACATATTAGCCTATACATGCCGAAATGTTCTCCTAGACTGACTAAAAAGAAGATACCAAAAGTTGCTAGCCGGTGTAATGACTTCGATGACGGCCCGATCACGCAAAAAGAGACGAGTCGAAGAAACCTAAAATAGGTGACAAGGAAACACCGAGTGAGTATATAACTCAGTAAGTCATAAGCAGTGCACTACCATCCATTAATAACATTATCACAAGAGGAAACAAAATGGAACGAGGCTAGTTACTCCATCCATACCGAACCATACCATAGTTCCTTAGACCTATCGGTTCAATCTCATACCAAGTCATGCATTCACATTCCATATACTAATCAATAGGATATTTGAGGCATTTTCATACATCATTGTATTTTCGTTACAATCATACAACTAAACGACCTTTCACCTATTCCACGATAAATCTTATGTACGTGACTTCAATTATAATTGTCACATAGGTTCAAACTTACCAAGCTCAACTCCAAATATAAACATAGCGCCTATTAGCCATGAACTCAAGGTACTTACCCGATCCGCTGTCCGTGATCAACTCAATAATGTCGCACACTTAGTGTCCATAGTGATTCAAAAGTATATATTAAGTCCGCACACTCAGTGCTATATAATCAACTCGCACACTTAGTGCTATATAATCAAACTCGCACACTTAGTGCTACATAATCAAACTCGCACACTTAGTGCTGTACAATTTAAACCCGCACACTTAGTGCCAATCTCATGATCATAAATGTTTATACCCGCACACTTAGTGCCGAGATCAACAACTCAATACATCTCACCTCTTTTCTTTTCATTCAACACTTTCATCACCACATGCATACATGTATATATATATTTATCATTCCATTCAGCATCATTACATAGACGTTATGACCATTTAAATTAATACAAACTATATGCTTAATGACTTACTTTGTGTTGGGTAAGACGGTTCCAACTCGGCTACTCGATGATCTTTTCTTTGCCTTTGCTTGATTCTCCTCCTTTAACTCCGTGAGCTTAATCAATAAATCAACTAGTTTAACCGCCTTGCTAAATATTTACAATCCAATTACACATGCATATGTATGTTAGTATATTCGGCAATCACCCTTACTAATCACCCATTTAGTCGATTGTAGGGAATTAAATATAATATCTCTAGGATGTACTATACATGGCCGAATATACCATGTTAGTTTTTTTAACATTTCCTATGTAATTACATATAGGTTTTTACACTTTAAGTTTCACACATTTCACCTTTTAATGCCTATTGCTCATCCCTTTGATCTTAACCTAAATGACAACTCCCTCTCCCCATATCTCAACCAAATTATCCATAACATCAAGACTAAAATTTTGCACCTTGAGCTTCATACATTTATAAAAACTTCCATAACTCATTCGGCTTTAACAATTACCCATTTCTCATAAAAGAAATTAACAAATAAAATAAACATTCCATTAACCCATATGGCCGAATGTACCAAGCATTACTTAACTAAAATTCCACAAATTTCAACCTCATAATAATCTCTACTTATTCAATACAACATGAAACAACCTCTACTCCTAACCTCTTGATATACGGCTTAATGCCCAAACCACCATAAAATTTTGATTTTTCATGACATTGCCGAAATGCATTTCAACAATTAGCTCAACATACAAAGGAAGTTAAAACCAACATTTCAAAACTTACCTCCAACTAGAAAAAGGGTTGCCGAATTGCCTTAATGAAAACTTCCCTATTTCTTTCCTTTTTGTTTCGGTTTTGGCAAGATGGAGAAGAAGATGAACACTCCTCTTCCCTTTTTCTCTTTTATTCAATTTTATTATAATTATTTTAAGCCATTTGTTAACTAAACAAAACATATTAAATTAGAATAAGTGGAGCACCATCACCCCTTGGCCGGCCACTCTTCATCTTTTGGGTAAATTGACATGCAAAACCACCCTTTTTGGTACATGCACTAATAGACCATTTTAAATTAGCCTATCATACTTCACCATGTCTCATATCGATCCCTATTTAATAATTTCTCATGCAATTGGCAAAATTAGAGAATGAAACTTCCACATACTCATGCACAAACATAATAAGCATAGAATATAGCAATTAATTATTTTTATGACTCGGTTTTGTGCTCCCAAAACCACTTCCCGACTAGGGTCAATTTTGGGCTGTCACAACTCTCCCCCACTTAAGAAATTTTCGTCCCCGAAAATCTTACCGGTAAATAAGTTTGGGTATCGTTCTTTCATTGAGCTCTCGGTTTCCCAAGTAGCTTCCTCGATCCCGTGTTTGAGCCATAACACCTTTACTAGCGGAACCCTTTTGTTTCGCAACTCCTTCACTTCACGAGCTAGGATACGCATCGGTTCTTCTTCATAACTCATATCGGCTTGAATTTCAACCTCTGATGGGCTAATTATGTGCGATGGATCAGATCTATAGCGTCGAAGCATCGAAACATGAAAGACGTCGTGGATCTTTTCAAGTTCAGGGGGCAAAATCAATCGATACGCAACTGGACCAACTCGTTCGGAGATTTCGTACGACCCAATGAATCTCGGACTCAACTTGCCCTTACGGCCAAATCTGAGTACCTTGCAATATTGTTATATTATTATTCTTGATTTGTATAAATTTCATATTTGAAATGGACTAATATGACTAAATTTTATATGAGCTTATTAAGTATTCATTGCTTACGTAGTTGCTTTTCTGTTACTTTTTAAATTATCGGAAGGTTGATCGAGTTGAAAGTTCATCAAAGATCTATCACACTATCCAGTAGTTATATCGGTAGTTTTTGATGTCTTGATTAAGGTTATAATGGCATGTATAGGTGGACTCATGGTTGATGATAGTTGAATGTTAGTTAGTGAGTTTGGCATGTATATATCATTTTGGGTGATGATGCCTTGGTACTTTTGGTGCTTTGTTGATATGTGTTAAAGTATGTTTGAATGGTCAAAGTGATATATGATGAATTGACCTCAACATGGTCAAGATATGGTAGGCTTTGGAAAGGTTTTGAATAGATATGTATGGTTGAAATATGGTTTGTATACATGTTGATTGTTGGAACCATTTAGATATGGTTAGATTTGTGTCATTTAGATGGCTTTGATCTTTGGAATTGATATGGTCATTTGAAGTTGTGTTTTGAATAACCAAATTGGTATGTTTGAATGTAATTTTGGCATGTGCTCAATTATGGTATAGAATTAAACTATAAATATATATGGATGAGTTATGGTCAATTATGTATAAGTTAGATATACGTATATTTGAGATGCATAATAGCTATATGATAGAAGTTTAAATGGTAAATAAAAATGTATATTATAAATGGTCTTTTGATATGTTTGAATGTGGTGAAATGGTATAATTGTTATAGATGACATGTATGGCCACTAGTGCTAGATGTAAAATGGCATGTTTGGTACTTTTGGTGTGAAATTTGATAGGTAAACAAAGTGGTATGTTATGACATAAGTTTAGTTATAAGTTAGTTGAACTTTACATGTTTAATGGTTGTGATTGAGGCATCTTTTGGGCACACATTGGTTGTATGCTTATGTACCTTAATTGGATAGCTTGTTATAGCATGGTTTGGTACATTTTGGAGTGCTTGATTACATGTGGTAAATTAGTTACAGGCGTGTTCATGAATGGGTGAGAAAAATGGCTTGGAAATGGCCTATTTTTCATCCATACGGTCAGAGATACGGGCGTCTGTCTCAGTCATGTGTCACACACGACCAGGCAAAATGGCCATTTGTCCCTTATAAGTTTTTAAGGTTGCATTTCGAGAGTTACACGACCTGGCACACGGGCGTGTGGCTTGGTCGTGTAACCCAAGTCAAAGAGTTACACGCGCACAGAGATGGGCCAGGACATAGTCATGTGTCACTACTTTGAATGTCCACACGATTTAAGGCATAGGCATGTCTCTCAGCGGTGTGGCCCCTGCAGTTTTGAAAATTCACCTTTTCCCAAAAAATTGTATATGATTCCAATTTAGTCCTAACTTGTTTCCAATGTGTTTTTAGGGCCTTGAGGGCTCGTATAAGGGACGATATGCATGTTATTGTTTGGTTTTTCTATTATTAATTATATGAATTAATATGTTTAAAATTTTTGCTTGTTTTGAAATTTAAACTCGTTAATGCTTCGTAACCCTATTTTGGCGGTGGATACGAGTTACGGGTGTTACAGAATAGATGTTATGTTAATATGTGTGCATGGTCTTTTAATGATTGATATTTCGGTATTTTGGTGCTTAAATGGTGGTAGTTGGAATGATGAATAAAAATGCATGCTATGAAATGTTGTTTTGATATGCTTGAATATTGTCATTGAGGTATGGTTTGATAAGGAAATAGATAGTGAATAATGAGTAGATAAATGGATAATTTGGTATGTTTGGATGTGTTAGGCAGATGGTCAAGTTTGTTAAGGTTTAGTGATGATAGTGGTTGAATACTCAAATTGGTATATTTGAGTATGATTGGTATGTGAACATAGTGGTTAATGTTGGTATAGATTTAGTTCCAATGATTGGTCAATTTATGGCTAAACTTAGCAAATGTATAATCAAGTTTGATTGTTGTGATTGAAGTGCCTTTTAGGCATATTGGTTGTATGGTTAAATACTATGATGATCTAGCTTGAATACGCTTGAGTTAGGTACAATTTGGATGCATGAAAATAAGTGCATTTCTCTAGTGTAAGTAACCAATTTTGGATGAATAAAAGGGCTTGAAAATGGCCTATTTTTCGTCCACACGACCTAAGACACTGGCGCGTGTCTCAACTGTGTTGACACACGACCATGCGATATGGTCTGGTGTCCCCTGTAGGTTTTAATAGGTTGCAAGGCAGACAGTTACACGGCTTGGCACACGGGCATGTGAGGCCATTTCGAGAGTTACACGAACTGGTACACGGGCGTCTGGCTTTGCCGTGTGACCCAAGTCAGAAGGTTACACGGGCACGGACAAGGGCTGAGACACGATCGTGTATCCCTATTTCGAATGCCCATATAGTCTGGGACACAGGTATGTGTCTTAGCAGTGTGTGTCACACGGCCATGTGACCTCCGCAGTATAAAAATTTTCAACTTTTTCCTAAAAATTCTATATGTTTCCAATTTATTGCAGTTTGATTTCTAATGTGCTTTTAGGGCTTTAGGGACTCGTATAAGGGACAATATGTGTGAGATTGATTGAGTTTTCTTTGAATGATGTTATGATTTAAATGTTTTGAATAGTTGATAGTTTTGAGTTTTAGACTTTCGGTAATGCTTCGTAATCTTATTTTAGAATTGGATACGGGTTTGGGGTGTTACATTTTATGGTATCAAAGCTACGATTTAGTCAATTCTTGGACTGAACGTAGTGTATGTGAGTCTAGAAATACATGCCATTGTATTACATGTGATAGTGTGATAACTCGTGACTCGTTTTGAAATATATTTTCATATAGTAATGACATCCAACTGAGCTGACTCCGATGAGGTTGAGAGTAATATGCAAGCCTCCGTTCATGAAGCAGCGTTGAGCGGTACAAGACCTATACCTGAGGGCCAGGGAGGAGAAGCTAAGGAAGCTTTCTTCTAGATGATGACTGAATGGTTTACTGAGTTTGTACAAACGAACCCGGCTACTCAACGACCTTTACCCCCACTTGTTCCCCAACTGGTCCCCATAACTCCTCAAGGTTTGGAACCTTTTCAAGTTAATAAGCCGCTTGTTGATAAAATTTGTAAATATGTGGTTGAAGAATTTAGAGTTACCATTGAAGATGATCCTGAGAGAGCAGAATTCTAGTTAGAAAACACGATCAGGGTTTTTGACAAATTATCTTGTTCACCGGCAGAGTGTATTAAATGTGTTGTATCTCTATTGAAAGACTCAGCTTACCAATGGTGGAACACATTGATTTCAGTTATGCCGAAAGAGTGTATAAGTTGGAAATTCTTCCAAACTGAGTTCTGAAATAAATATATAAGTCTGAGATTTCATGATTAGAAATGCAAGGAATTTCTTGAGCTTAAACATGGTTGCATGTCAGTGTCTAAATATGAGAGAGAGTTTGTCAGATTGAGCAAATATGCTTAGGAATGTATTCCAATTCAGGTTGCTATGTGTAAGTGGTTCGAGGATGGATTAAATGAAGATATAAAGCTTTTAGTCAGGATTCTTAAGCTGAAAGAATTTGTTGTTTTAGTTGATCGAGCACAAAAAGCTGATGAGGTTAACAAAGAAAAAAGAAAAGCTGATTTCAAAGCTAGAGTTTGAGAAAGAGATAAACTGGAAACTCTTATCAGTCATCATTGAAGAGATCGAAAGAAAATTACAATCATTCCACAGCTTCAGTGGGGTATTCCAGTAGAGATAGAGGTAATCTGCGTTCAAGTCCTAAGCCTCAGGCTACGTTTGTAGCGAGTGTGGCTAGTGTCAGGGACAACAAGCCCGAATGCAAGCAATATAAAAGACAACACTTTGGTGAATGTAGATTGAAGAATGGGCATGTTTCAAGTGTGGTTCATTTGAACTTTATCTTAGAGATTGCCTAGAGAAGTCAGAGAAAGAAAAAGTTCAGACTATACGATCGAGCAACACTGTTGTGAGAGGTAGACCACCTTATAATCCTGTAAATGTACGTAATAGCCATGTTTGAACAAAAGACTCTGCTATGAGATTTGAGGCACGAGCCCCAGCTAGAACTTACGCTATCTGTGCACGAGAGGAAGCTTCTGCGCCAGATGTTATTACTGGTATTTTCTCTACCTCTGATACTGATGTTATTGCTTTGATTGATTTGGGAACAACCCATTCGTATGTATGCATGAATTTAGTATCAAGTACGAATTTATCTATTGAGTCCACTAAATTCGTGGTTAAAATGTCGAACCCTTTAAGTCAGTATGTGCTAGTTGATAAGGTTTGCAAGAACTGTCCATTGATGATTCGAGTTTATAAATTTCCAGCAGATTTGATGCTATTGCCATTTAATGAATTTGACGTAATTTTAGGCATGGATTGGCTGACTCTGCATGATGCTATTGTGAACTGTAGACGAAAGCTTATTTTATTTAAGTGTCAGAACCGTGAGAAACTTCAAATTGAATCAAATAGTTTAAGTGGGTTGCCTATTGTTATTTCAGCTATATCAGCATAGAAATATGTGAGACAAGGCTGTGACAAATACCCTGCATATTTGTTTGATTCTAGAGTTACCAAGTTGAAAATAGAATCAGTTTTAGTGGTTTGTGAGTATCCTGATGTGTTTCTAGAGGAGTTACACAGGTTACCACCTGTCAGATAAGTTGAATTTGCTATTGAGTTAGTACCGAGAACCTCACCAATATTGGTAGCTCCTTACAGAATGGCTCATACTAAATTGAAAGAGCTAAAAGCACAGTTGCAAGAGTTGAAAGATAGAGGTTTTGCTCGACCCAATTTTTCACCTTGGGGTGCACCACTTTTTGTTCATGAAGAAAAAGGGCGGATCAATGAGATTATATATTGACTACTGCCAACTCAACAGAGTTACGATCAAGAATAAGTATCCAATTCCACAAATTGATGATCTATTTGATCAGTTGAAAGATGCAACATTATTTTTGAAGATTGATCTTTGTTCTGGTTACTATCAGCTGTGAGTTAAAGATTTTGATGTGCCGAAAACTGCATTCAGGACTAGGTATGGACATTATGAATTTCTTGTGATGCCGTTTGGTTTAACTAATGCACCTGCAGTATTTATGGATTTAATGAATAGAATTTTCAGACCATATTTATATCACTTTGTTGTGGTATTCATTGATGATATCTTGATTTACTATCGAGATAAGTCTGAGCATACCGATCATTTAAGAATTGCATTACGAATCTTGCGTAAGAAGTAATTATTTTCCAAGTTTAGCAAATGTGAATTTTGGCTCTAGGAAATTAGTTTTCTGGGACATATTGTATCAGCCAAAGGCATCAGAGTTGATCAAAGCAAAATTTCAGCTATTGTTGAATGGAAACCTTTGAGAAATGTATTCGAAGTTAGAAGTTTTCTGGGATTATCAGATTATTATAGAAGATTCATCAAAGGATTTTCAATGATTGCTACGCCGATGACGAGAATTTTGCAAAAAGCTGTGAAATTTGAGTGGTTTGAGAAATGCTAGCAAAGTTTCAATTAGTTGAAAGCATTATTGACCGAAGAACCGGTACTAGTTCAGACTGAATCAGGTAAAGAATTTGTGATTTTTAGTGATGCATCTTTAAATGGTCTAGGTTGTGTTTTGATGCAAGAAGGAAAAGTGATAGCTTATGCTTCTAGATAGTTAAAGCCGCACGAAAAGAATTATTCGACGCACGATCTAGAACTGGCAAATATTTTATTTGCGTTGAAGATTTGGTGACACCATTTGCACGGCGAAAAAATGTCATATCTTTATTGATCATAAAAGTTTGAAGTATCTAATGTCGCAGAGAGATTTGAATCTGAGGCAACGCAAGTGGCTCGAGCTATTGAAAGACTATAACTTGATCATTGATTATCATCAAGGAAAAGCGAATGTAGTTATTGATGCCTTGAATAGAAGGTCTTTATTTTCTTTGTGAGTGTTGAATAGGCGATTGACGTTGCCTAATGATGGTTCAATCTTAGATAAGTTGAAAGCTAAACTAACATTTTTACAATAAATTTGTGACACTCAGAAATGTGATGATGTGTTATTAGCTAAATCAAAACAGAGTGAGTCAGCTCCTGATTCAGACTTTCATATTGGATTCGATGATTGTTTAACTTTTAGAGGCAGAATTTGTGTGTCAAGGAATTTAGAGGTCATTTGGAAGATTTTGCATGAAGCTCATGGTAGTAGCTTGTTTGTTCATCCTTGTAGCAATAAGATATACAGTGATTTGAAACAAATGTACTAGCGGCCAAGTATGAAATGAGGAATTTCTAACTTCGTAGAGATGTTTAGTATGTCAGCAAGTTAAAGCTGAACATCAAGTACCTTCTGGTTTATTACGACCTGTGATGATACCAGAATAGAAATGGGAGCGAGTCACGATGGACTTTGTATCAGGGTTACCATTTTCTCCAAGAAAGAAAGATGCAATTTGGGTTGTCGTTGATCGTCCGACGAAGTCTACACATTTTATTCCAATATGTATAGATAGAGATCATCAGTTTACATCATGATTTTGGAGCAAGTTACAAGAGGCTCTAGGTACGTGATTACATTTTAGCATTGCATTTCATCCACAGACTAATGGTCAGTCCGAGCGAGTAATACAGATACTTGAGGATATGTTTCGTTGTTGTGCATTAGAATTCGAGGGCAACTGGGAAAAATATTTGTCGTTACTTGAATTTGCATATAGTAACAATTATCAATTGGGCATAAAATGGCACTGTACAAAGCTTTGTATGGTCGTAAATGTCAAACTTCGTTGTATTAGACTAAGCTCAGCGAGAAAAGGAGTCATAGGGTTGATTTGATTTGAGAGACTGAAGAAAAAGTGAAAGCATTCCGTGATAGTTTGAAAGTAGCTTCAGATTGACAGAAATCGTATACGAATATAAAACATAAAGGCATCTAATTTCAAGTCAGTAATAAAGTGTTCTTGAAAGTATCGCCCTAGAAGAAAGTTCTTTGTTTTGTTCGTAAAGGAAAGCTAAGTCCGCGATTTATCAAGCTGTATGAGATTATTGAAAGAATCAGACCAGTAGCTTATCGCTTAGCTTTGTCATCAGGGTTAGAAAAGATTCATAATGTGTTTCATGTTTCATTGTTATGGCAGTACCGATCAGACCGTTCACATGTTATATCACCAACAGATGTCGAGATTCAGCCTCATATGTCATATAACAAAGAACCGATTAGAATTTTAGCTCGAGAGGTTAAAAAATTGAGAAATAAGAACATAGCTTTAGTAAAGGTTATTTGGCAACATCACAGTATAGAGGAGGCCACCTGGGAACTAGAGGAAGCTATGAGAAAACAATATCCGAACCTCTTTTTTGGTATGATTTTCGGGGACGAAATTTTTTTAGGGGGAGATATAACAACCAGTTTTTAGAGAAATCAGAACAATGATTTCAAGACTACAAATCTGACATAAAAAATATTTATTTTATTTTTATTTTAATGTCTAAAGTATGTTAGTAATATCATATAAAATTTCGTTAAGAAATTTTACCATTAGCATGCTTAATTTGATAAAAAGGTCTAAATTGAAAAAAGTGCAAAACTAGAGTTCTATAGGCTGAAGGCATTAAATAGCTGTAGAAATTAAATGTTTGAGTACTTGTATTGTAAATGAACCATTTATTTTTTTAGTGGATAATTATGGCCATTAAAATTGAAATTTTAAAGGTTTAATTAAAGGTTATTTAAGAAAATTAATAATTAAAGCTTAGTAAAATGAAAAAAACAAAGGCTATCATCTTTTTTTTTCTTCCTTAGCCGAATTTAACCTAACAAAGACACCATCGTTGTGATCTCAAGCATTCGCCCATCCCTCTCTTTTGCATGTACGTGTATTTTCATCCTGTTTTTAATGATTTCTACGTTTTTGGAGTAGTAGGTTACTCTAGCTAGCCCAAGGACAAATTTGAAAAAATGTTAAAAGGTTAGGGTTTTTCCATGAATGAATATATGTGGTTTTTGATGTTTGATGGAAGAAAATAAATATTTGTGGTTAGATAAACAACTTTTGTAAAGTGAATTTTGTTGAAAATGTCAATTAGGGATTAAATTGAAAAATGGGGAATATTCATGGTGAAATTGTGAAAAATATGAAATGTATGAGTTTCTAAGGACCTATATGAAATTCGACTAGCATGGTTTAATGGTGAAATGGCATGATTTTTCATTTTATGAGAGTAGGGATTTAATTGTAATGAAATCAAAACTATAAGGGCAAAAGTGTAATTTTCTAAAATATGAAATTGGATTGAATTGAATAGAGTGATTATTAAATAAATTGAATTTATTCATTTAGATCAAGATAAACCTCATACATCTTTAGATCGGGGCATAGATAAAGTTTCGGACCAATCGACTCCGTATCTACGTTATATCGTCGAAGTAAGTTTCTGTAATTGTATAATGTTTACATGCTTATTAATGAAATATAAATGTGTTGTGGACTTCCATGTAAATAATTGTTGCATATCCAATGATGTTACATCGACTACTGGAAACATGAAAATATACACACTTTTCCATGCCCTTTTTATCTCAAATTCATGTAGTTTCGGTAAAATACTTGTTGAAAAATAATTAATTAATATAAAATAATTATTCTAAACTCAAATTATGAACATCTTGAATTTTAATTAATTTTATATAAAATTTTGATTAATTTTGATTATTTTCAACAGATTTGTACGAAGGGCCAAAAATAGCTCGACAGACACTACTAGAAGCACAGAACCTAGAAGCAATTTTGAAGCATCAAGACAAAATAATTTTTTCAGCCTAAGACGTTCCAAATTATTTGTATTAATTCATAATATAATTAATTTTAATTTTAATCCAATATAATTTGTGTAACATCCCGAATTAGGGTCTAGTTAGAATTGTGGTTTCAAGACCACAAATCTAAAGTAGAAATAATTAATTTATGATTATTATGAGGTCTATGATATAATTGCATGCTTATGTGAAAATTTCATGAAGAAATTTTATGGAAAAAGTGTCCAATTTGACATTTAGGACTAAATTGCAAAACTTGCAAAATGTGAGTTCTAGAAGCTTTAAGCATGAAATTGCCATGGATTGTTAATTAGAGGTCTTTAAATAGCAATTTGCCTAATTTCTATTTTTATGGACAAAAATGGGCATGAATAAGAAAATTTTAAAAGAAAGGCCTTAAGGGCATTTTTGTCATTTGGTTAATAAAAGAATAAAAAGGGAAAAATAAGTCAAAAATTGTGTCCATCTTCATCCTCCTTAGCCGAAATTCTCAAGGAGCCATAGCTAGGGTTTTGTTCATCCTTTCAAGCTCGATTGTAAGTACACTCTAGCCCATGTTTTAATGTTCTTTATGTTTTTGAGATCTTCGAAGCATGATCTAGCTATTTTCGCCATTATTTTGAGCTAGGGTTCATGTTCAAAAACTTACCCATGTGTGACATGCATGTATTTTGGATTTTAATGGAGGAATATGAAAGTTTGATGCATGATAAGCATCTTTTACTATGTGGTTTTTTATGAAAACACCTAAAAAGGACCTTTTTGTAAATGTTGTAAAATAGGTGGTTAAAAAGCTGAGTTGAAAGAAAATGTGGGCTGATATGAGTATGATATAAGTTAGGCTAGGTTGGGTATCAAAGAAAATGAACACATTTCATTTTTACAAGCCTAGGGCCTAAGTTGTAATTATGTGAAAGTTTAGGGGTAAAATTGTAATTTTGACAAAGTATGATTTATGGACTATTTTGAACAATGTGATAATTAAATAAGCGAAATTTTCTATTATAGATCAAGAAAAACGGAATCAGAACCTAAACCGAGGAAACAACAAGGTTATGGACTAAATAGAATAGTAGCCATATTTTGAATACTGAGGTAAGTTTGTGTGTAAATAATGCAACGTTACATTATTATGTATTTAATGCTTTAATATTGCATGAATTGTATAATTTTCTTTATGGATTTAATTAATGATGTCTCGATGACGATTTGAAGAGTTTGATACCTCAAAATCCTGGTTGAACCTTAGGAATAGTTCGGATACAAATGTCATGACATTAGGGTTATGTACGAGCCCATGCAAGACCATGTCTAGGACATGGTTTTGGCATCGATATGTAATTTCGTGTAAGACCATAGCTGGGCTATCGGCATCAATATGTGATCCCATGTAAGACCATGTCTAGGACATGGCATTGGCATCGATCTATGATCCCACGTAATACCATGTCTGGGACATGGCATTAGCATCGATATGTGATCCAATGTAAGACCATGTCCAGGTTAAAGCATTGGCATCCTACCATGTGTATGAGAATTCCCGAGTATCCTTTAGTATTCCAAGTGGTTCAACGGGTAATCCAACGATTATGTCAAAGAGATGACAAGGTATGATCATGTTGAAAGAATACAAGTACGTACATAAAGCTCATAAACATTGAGATTATGAATCAATGAGACCTCGGAAGAAGTGAATGAATGAATTATGATCATGAGTTTTATTGTACATTATGTAATGACAGGACTTAAAATGTACCCATGATACTTGATGACATTGTTATAAATATTATTGTGTTATGTGTATTATATTGCATGGCTAATGTTGTTAATTATTTACATGCAAACTTACTAAGCTTTATACTTACTCCCCTCATTTTTCCATTTTCCTATAATATCACCAAGCTAGCTCGGGGATCGAAGGATGTCGGAGCTCGATTCACACTATCAAACTAATCTTTTGGGTATAGTGAATTTAAGTATTTTGAGTATGTCATGTATAGGGACTTGGTCTTTTTGTTATATGTCATATTGGTTTAGCCAAATGTGTTGGCTTATGATGATACTGATTCATTTTGTATAAGGCCATGAGATGTGGCTCATATTGATTATTGGGTTGTAAACCTATTCATATATGCATGCATGTGCCTAGGCAATTGTGATGTGGTTGGTTGTTGTGAGTATGTGATGAGATGTGTTCAAGCTATGAATGTTTGTTGACGGAATTGTGAGTGAATGACATGATGACAACTAAGGCATGAGCATGTTAGATGAAAGTAATCTACAACTTTTAGTACATGCAAAATTATAAAATTTGGCTTGACCAAGTATGAAGTCTTATGCATGTTTTACTAAAGAGGAAATGATCATGACCATGTCTTGTTTATGTAAGTTTAAGTGCTCAATTATGCCATGTTTAATTTCCTTTGAAGTCATGTATTTGTTTGTGTCAATAAAGGTGGCAATTGGCTTGGAAAATAGCCTCAAAGTTGTCCACACGGGCATGTGTCTAGGCCATGTGTGACACACGGTTTGCCCCATGGGCGTGTGATCCGACCGTTTGTCCCCTACACCTTAATTAGGCAAAATAGAATGCCCAGTAGTAAACACACGGGTAGAGACACGATCGTGTGTCTCAACCATGTAAAGGACACAGCCTCAGGACATGGACGTGTGCCTAGGCTCTGTGAAGTCTACACTTAAGTTTTGGAATTTAATTCGCCACACGGCCAAAAGCACATGGACGTATGACTTGGCTGTGTGACCTCAATTGTGTTGATGACATCATAAACAGAAAGTTACATGGGCTGAGGACACAAGCGTGTCCCAAGCCATACGGGTGTGTGTGACCACACGGCCTACCCACACATGCGTGTGACCCTGTTTAATGAAAGTTTTCTAAGTTTTCCTGAAATTTTCTAAAGTTCTCGGTTTAGCCTGGAACTATACCCGATGTATGTTTTGGGCCTCGTAGGCCCATATGAGGGACAATTAGCATATGTATGAATGGATTTAATTTGAATGAAATTTTATGGCCTGATTTTGTATGAATGCCTATGGTTGAGTCTGGGAACGCCTTGAACCCTGTCTCGATGACAAATCACTGGTAAGGGGTGTTACAATTTGGGTTAAATGAATTATTATTAATTGATTATGAAAAGTAGCCCAGATGAGCTGAATCGAGAAAAGTGAACCAACTGAGCACCAAGCAGCCTAAAACTGTCCCACATGCTGACCCAATCAGCTTGTTTGGGTAATTATTTAACTTGCAAAATGGCCCTTGAAGACTCCTTCAAATTGCATTCAAACTCCTCCACTATTTGTACCTTTCTAGATTTGCCCCTACCTTAAAATAGCAAGTTTGAATTCTTCAAACTTGCCACATGTGTGGCCGGACATGAGAGAACTCTATGGTTGCTGAATTTTTCTAATTTTAGCAGCCATCTCAACCTATAAATATCCCCTTGACTGCTCACTTCAAACACATCTCAAAAACCTTTCATTTTTCACTTCTCTCTCACTTTTCTCTTTTCCTTGTTCTTTATTTTCTTTCCCATTCACTTGTCGATTTCACCTCTTGAAAAAGAGTCTGTAACACCCTTCACCCATATTCAATACTGGAATAGGGTTACGAAGCAGTACTGAACTTATAACTCATATAATTGTACTTTTCTCATGCATTCAATCAATTCATACAATTATCATTCAATTTTAATCAATTTGTCCTTTATAAAATCCTACGAGGCCTTAAACATGCATTAAGAGTGATTCGAGACTAAATAGAAAATTCAGAATAAATTTGGGAAACTTAGAAAAGTTTATCTTCAAACAAGGGACACACGCCCGTGTGACCAGGCCATGTGTCTAACATGGCCACCCAACACGCCTATGTCACAGGCCGTGTGAAAATAGGGGGTACATACTGACTTGGGTCACAAAGCCAACCACACGCTCATGTGTCTAGCCCATGTGCCCTTTGAAGTGGCCACACATGCCTGTGTGCCAGGCAGTGTGCTAGGCCGTGCCAAACCTATGGGGTATACTGACTTATGCCACACGGCCAAGTCACACGCCCATGTGTGAGGCCGTGTGGAGCATACTGACTTGATTTTAATTTCAACACCAGGGGACACACTACCGTGTAACATGACTGTGTGTCACATACGGCTGAGACACACGCCCGTGTCTCTACCCATGTGGACAAAAATAGACTATTTCTAAATCCATTTTGCCATCCTATTTTTACATACCTGAACAAGCATAAATTGCAACATTTTACAACTCAATAGGCAGCCGATCCATAACATTTCATACACATTTTATACCAACTTATCATAGTATTCAAATACCTAATTAATATCATGAATTTTCCATTCATATGCCTACTACATATCAAGACAATATTTGCATATTTCCATTCAAAATCTACTACTTGCCAAAACATACCATATTTGAATACTTATACACAACCAAAACTTTATACCAAGTTAAGCCAAATCACATGGCTTTAATTTATACCACAACATGTACCAAAATCACTATCTCAAGTAACCATAACTATCATCTTTATAACTAGCCTATACATGCCATATTTACATATATCCGTAAGTTCAAAGGTACCAATTAGCAACTGGATAGTGTGGTGTGCAACTCCAACTTATCCGAATTGAGCGAGCTATCGAACCTCTATAAAACATGGAAAAGAAATAGAGTAAGCTTTATAGCTTAGTAATCCCGTATAATTCAAGATTTAACTTACCATTTATACATAACCAAACAATTAAACAAACTATTTCAAATTCACTTGCTAAATGCCTATACACAAGCATTCATCAACAAGTTAGTCACTTAAGTACCTGTAATCATCCATTATCTCAATTTAATACTCAATACATTGTATCATATCAAATTCATATATCATGTACATCATTTGTACCATTTCACTCTCAATCATATAAGAAGTAATTCATTCGATAACAGTCACTCGATAACGGTAACTTATCTATTTAAATAGTACTTCATCCATATAACAATAATTCATGTAACACATAGCTTTTTCACATAACCAATAACATAATTTATGCCCATTGAACCTATTAGAATATCGAGGATACTCGGGTGATATACATTACATATAAATCAGTAATTCATTGATTCATTATCTTTTCCACTCTTTCGAGCTATGATCAGTAAGCTCCTCCTGAGCTGATGGACAGTAAGCTCTTACGAGCTGATATATCAGTAAGCTCATACAATCTTCGGTGAGTCTGCAACACATGATCTCAACCTAAATGGTAACCCTAGTGACATGTCACTTGTAACCTACAAACTCCTACGATTCAAACGGGGCTTGGTAACCATCAAACTATATCAATAAGGTATTCGTATTTCAAGTAGATCAATTACTCAATTATATATTTATTCATTTCAAATAATTACGACAAGTATTTGAAAGTTCGATTCTAATTATACGAACTTACATCGAGTTGCTCGGATTGAAATTATCGACTATTCGTCCACTTTTCCTTTTCCCCGATCTAATCCCAATCTCGACTTATCTTGATCTATATATTATCAAAATCAGCTTATTTAATCAAGTATTTATTCAATTTAGTCCAAAACATACATTAAGGCTATTTTACACATTTGCCCTTAAAGTTTCACATTTTTACAATTTAGTCATTATCACTTAAAATTGTAAATTCATGAATTTAGTACAAACCCATGCTTAGCTGAATTTAATACATGTTACTAGCAGCCCATGTTTCAATTTATTCGCACTTTTAACCACCACATTTCACATTTTCACAAATTAATCCCTTTTTGACATTTTTGTCAAAAATCACTTTACAAAAACTATTAATCTAAGATTAAACATTCCAAATATATTATCAACATCAAATTACTCAAACATTCAACAATGGCAACATGTTAAATCTTTAACAGTTTCGAAATTTAAGGTACGGGCTAGCTAGAATATGAAGCAACGAACTAAAAAACATAAAAATCATTAAAAACTAACCTAAAAAATGAACACATGCATGAAACAAGCTAGCCGAAAGTTCAAACATTGAAAATGGTGTTCTTCCTAGCTTATTTCAATGGAAGATGAACATAAAAGGTATGTATTTTGTCTTTTCTTTAGTTTAATAAACATAATTTATTAAATTACACATTTAACCTTTTAATTAACCATTAAAACAACATATATAATGTACATAAAAGTCCACTCACACAATTAATGGTCAAATTACAACATAAGGACTTCCAAATTAAAGTTCCATAGCTATTAGATACTTTTAGCTAATAGAACAACATTTTTACACTTTACGCGATTTAGTTCTTTTTATCAAATTAACTGTTCAAACAGTAACATTTCTTTATGAAACTTTAACACAATAATTCTATTATGCTGTAAACTTTAGTAAATAAATAAATAAATATTTTGACTTCAGATTTGTGGTCTCAAAACCACTATTTTGATTTGAATAAAAATGGGCTGTTACAACTCTCCCCCCAAGGGATTTTCGTCCCTGAAAATCTTACCAGTGAATAGGTTAGGGTGCTATTTTCTCATAGTTTCCTTAGGCTCCCATGTAGCTTCCTCGATCCCGTGTTTGTGCCAAAGAACCTTCGTTAGGGCTATATGTTTATTTCTCAATTCTTTAATTTCACGAGCTAAAATCCTAATTGGTTCTTCATTATACGTCAAATCAGTCTGTATCTCAATATCTACCGGAGAAATCACATGTGATGGATCAGATCTGTATCGTCATGCATAGAAACATGAAAGGCATTATGAATCTTTTCAAGTTCTAACGGTAAAGATAGTCGATATGCTACAGGCCCTATTCTTTTGATGATTTCATATGGTCTGATAAATCGTGGACTTAGCTTTCCTTTACGGCTGACTCGAAAAACCTTTTTCCACGGTGACACCTTTAGAAACACTCGGTCCCCGACTTCAAACTCATTTTCTTTATGTTTTAAATCCGCGTATGATTTCTGTCGATTTAAAGCTGCTTTTAAACTGTCGCTAATCGTTTTCACTTTTTCTTCAGTTTCTCTGATCATATCAACCCCGCGAATCTTTTTCTCACTTAGTTCAATCCAGTATAGTGGCATTTGACATTTGTGACCATATAAAGCTTCGTACGGTACCATCTTTATACTCGTCTGAAAACTGTTGTTATACGCGAACTCAATCAACAGTAAATATTTTTCCCAACTGCCCTCAAACTCTAAAATACAACATCTCAACATATCTTCGAGAATCTGAATAACTCTCTCGGTCTAACCATAAATCTGAGGATGAAAAGTAGTACTGAAATTCAAACTATTCCTAAAGCTTCTTGTAGTTTTTTGTAACACCCCTTACCCGTGTTTGACACCGGAACAAGGTACGAGGCATTACCAGACCTAATCACTAATCATCGTATAAAACTGATTCACAATTTCACTCTAATTTAAAACTTTTTCAAACACATTCAAGTTGTCCCTTAAAAAGAGCTTACAAGGCTCATATCATGCTTTAATTCAACCACACACATAGGCAAGCGTGCACATTCATAAATTGCATCATTTAATTAATAACATAATCAAGACTATCTATAATCATAAACAGGTTCAAAATAAGTTGTCTAGCAGAGTACCAGCAACTCAATTATTTATTTCTAGAGCTACAAAACTCCAAATTACAAACCGTTAATTTTTCTTGAAACTAGATTCACATATATTCTTAACATAAACTTTTTAGAATTTTTTGTCTACCCAATTAGTATAGTTTATTCATTTAAGTTACCCCTTTTTCACTACTCAACTATTCTGACCACTCTTCACTACGAATCAATTTTCTCCTCGTAAAGAATTCAAAGGATGTTCTCGTTTATTTCATTTGAAACTAGGCTCATTAAGGATTTCAAGCATATAAATTATATCCCATAATTATTGTTTTAAAATTTTTAATGATTTTTCCAAGTCAGAGCAGGGGATCAAGTAGTCATTCTGAACCAGTCTCTTAAAAACTTAAATATCTCATAATATAGAATTCCTTTGCTTTCTCTGTTTTTGTTATATGAAAATAGACTCATTAAGCTCTAATTTTATATCTCATTCAGTCAATGATTCAATTTCTACTATTTTTGGTAAATTTTTAGATTCACATCACTGCAACTATCTAGAACAGTTTTATTGTCAATTTTGATCTTTCACACTTCAATTGTATTCATCACTTTCCCATGACAATCTTTCCAATTTCCAATCACATAGGGATCATATTGCTTATAAGTTACACACGTATATACTTACACTTATCATCACAAAGTCATACACAATTTCATTTAATCAATTTCCCAGTTGAACGCTTCGGAATAATAGCAGATATACGATGTTATCGCACACAGCCCACCTTTAAAATCAAAGCTCTCTTGTACACATAGTGGCCTTCACTTAGCACCACTCATGTGACCTAGCTCAATTGTACACATACTTTTGGCTCTCTTGTACACATGGTGAACACTTAGTACCACCCATGTGACCAAGCCAGTTTATCTCATAGCTCTCTTGTCTACATGGTGTCCTTCACCTGGAACCACACATGCGACCTAGCTACATATATCCCGTAGCTCTCTTGTCTACATCCTGTACACATAGTATCACCCATGCGACCTAGCTACATCATAATGTCTCGTAGCTCTCTTGTACACATGATGTGCACTCAGCACCATACATGTGACCTAGCTACATACCATCTGTATCATCCAATCTTTCGGAAGGTTCAACCGGGATTTCTCTCTCTTTCTAATACTTGATTCCATACTTCCAATAGTCAATTATGATTCAAAAATCAGGTACAATACATAAAATATGCTAAAATAAAAAAACATAATAAAGATAATGTATTATTTACATACAAACTTACATACTTTCTCATTTCCATGTCGAATTAATACTGAACATTTAAATAATCATAATTATACTTACTTTCAACACCTCGGCAATCGTAGTAAATATATCAATTTTACATTGAAACATGCATAAATTAATGCCTATTATACATATGAACTTACCTCGATACTAAAACGGCCATTTTACCAACTTTCCCGATTTTCAATTTTTCTCCCGTTCTAGATTCAAATCTCGTTTTTCAGGATCTAAAACATCATATTTTACTTATTTAATTAATGTACTATTCAAAACAGTTCTTAACTCAAACTTTTTCAAAATTACAATTTTGCCCCTAAACTTTTGCATATTTACACTTTTTCCCCTAGGCTCGGGAATTAAACTTCATCCCTTATTCTTATGTTTTATGACATGCTGATCATTTTTCCCTTCTATGGAAACATCAAATTCTCACTCTAACACATAGTTATGAACAATAACAACTTTTACCGATTAAGCCGTTTTACTCATTTTTGCTTAAAACCGCTTAGCAAAAGTTGTTTAACATAATTTCAGCCTTCATATTCTACCATAAAACATCAAAATAAACACATTTCACCTATGGGTATTTTTCCAAATATGAACCCTAGCTTAAATTGTTGCTAGAATAAGCTTAATCAAGTTACCGGGATTCCAAAATCGCAAAGAACTTGAAAAACGGGGCTAGAACGGACTTACTATTGAGCTTGGAAAGCTTGAAAACCCTAGCGATGGCTTCCCCCATGCTAACTTCGGCCTCCATGAAAAAGATGAGTCAATTTTGGCTTTATTTTCCCTTTTTATTTCTTTTAATTACCAAATGACTAAAATGCCCTTAAGGCCTTTCTTTAAAATTTTGTCCTATTCATGCCCATTTTTGTCCAAACAAAATATAATGGTCTAATTTCCATTTAAGAACCTCCTCTTTAAACCCCTATTTCAATCAAGTACTTATGAATTAGAACACATATTTTGTAACTTTTTCAATTTAGTCCTAAAAGTCCAATTAAGCACTTTATCAGTAAAATTACTTAACGATATTTTTACACAATATTTTAATCAATAAATAAACCTTAAAACTTAATCAGAATAAATTTTTCGACTTCAAATTCATGGTTCTAAAACCATCATTCCGTTTAAGCCCTAAATCGGGCTGTTACAGCAACTTCTACAAATAAGCCCTAATAGGCAAATTAAACATGCAATCTATAAATTTTCTTATCAATACTCTAACACATGTATCTAATCACTCAGTAAATCATAAAAATTAATCGAAATAAACTTTTCTATCTCAGATTTGTGGTTTCGCTACCACTATTCCATTTAGGCCCTATTTCGAGATGTTACATTCTTCCAGAATCACGACTTAAATCTCAGATCTCTATCAGAAATGATAGATAGTGGCACCCTGTGCAATCGAACAATCTTAGAAATGTACAATTCAACTAGTCTATCAAGTGAGTAATCTGTACATACTAGTATGAAATGAGCAGATTTCATTTGTCAATCAACGACAACCCAGATAGCATCTTTCTTTTTTGAAGTTAGGGGCAATCCCGAGAAAAAATCCATTGTAACTCTTTCCCATTTATATTCGGGAATCATCACAGGCTGCAGTAAACCAGATGGTACTTGATGTTCAGCTTTGACTTGTTGATAAATCAAACATTTAGAAACAAACTCTGAGATGCTTCGTTTCATGTCTTGCCACCAATAAAACTGTTTCAAATCATTGTACATTTTGGTACTCCCTGAATGAACTAATAAACAACTATTGTACGCTTCGTGCAAAATCTTCTGATAAGTTCTAAATTTCTCGGTATGCAAAGTCTATTCTGGAACCTTAAACAATCATCAGCTCTGATCTAAAACTCTGAATTAGGGATAGTTTCACATTGAACTCATTTAACTTGCAATTCATGGTCATTTTTTTGAGCTTCACAGATTTGTTGAAGAAATGTAGGTTTAGCTTTTAATTCAGCTAAAATAGACCCATCATTACAAATCATCAATTGGGTATTCATTGCTCGTAATGCAAACAAAGGTTTTCGGCTCAGGGCAACAACATTAGCTTTTCCCAGGTGATAATCAATCACAAATTCATAATCTTTCAATAACTCTAGCCATCTTCATTGTCACAGATTCAAATCTTTCTGTGACATCAAATATTTTCAATAACTGGTGCTTCAGTTAACAGTACTTTCAACTGTTCGAAACTCTGCTGACATTTTTCTGACCACTCAAATTTCACATCTTTTTGAAGCAATCGTGTCACCAGTGTCGTAATCATCAAAAATCCTTTCATGAATCTTCAGAAATAGCCCACTAAACCCAGGAAACTACGGACTTTAGACACATTTCTCAGAGATTTCTAATCAATAATAGCAGAAATCTTACTCGGGTCAACTCTAATACCTTCAGCTAAAACAATATGCCCCAGAAATCCAACCTCTCAAAGCCAAAACTCACATTTGTTGAACTTTGCAAATAATTTCTTATCACGTAGAGTTTGTAACAAAACTTTCAAGTGCCCGGTATGTTCAGATTCATCTAACGAATAGATCAGAATGTTGTCAATGAATACAACAACAAATCTGTCTAAATACAGTCAAATATCTGGTTTATCAAGTCCGTGAAAACTGCAGGAGCATTAGTTAATCCAAAAGGCATAACAAGGAATTCATAATGTCTGTACCTTGTTCTGAACGCGGTTTTCGACACATCCGACTCTTTAACTCACAACTGATAATAACCCAATCTCAAATCAATCTTTGAAAATACAGTAGCCCCTTTCAACTGATCAAATAAATCACCAATCCGTGGTAGAGGGTATTTGTTCTTTACAGTCACCTTATTCAGTTGTCTGTAATCAATACACAGTCACCTTATTTAGCTGTCTGTAATTAATACACAATCTCATCATGCCATCTTTCTTTTTTACAAACAATACTGGTGCACCCCCAAGCAAAAAGCTCTTCGTGCAAAACCTCTGTCTGCCAATTCTTGCCATTGAGCTTTCATTTCTTTTAATTCTATTGGAGCCATTTTGTACGGAGCTATCAATATCGATGTTGTTCCCGGTACTAATTTAATACCAAATTCAACCTATCTGATCGGTGGCAAACCTAGTAATTCTTCTGGAAATACATCCGAAAACTCACAAACAACAAGTACAGATTCAATCTTTGATTCAGACATCTTTGTATCCAGTACGTTTGCAAGATATGCATCATAGCCGTTTTTCATATATTTTAAAGCTAACATAGACAATATCACAATAGGTAATTCACTCAAATCATCAGACTCAATCCGAAGAATTTCACCGCTTTAACATTTCAATCTTTCATTTACAATTCACAATTGCATCATGCATAGTCAACCAGTCCATACCCAGAATCACATCAAACTCGTCGAACGGTAGAAGCATCAAGTAAGCCGGAAAACAGTAACCCTAAGTCATCAAAGGACAATTTTTACAAATTTTATCAATTAAAATAGACTTGCCCAAAGGGTTCGATACTTTAATTACAAACTCTATAGACTCAACATATAAATTATTTTTACAGATATATGAATGGGTTGATCCAGGATCTATCAACACAATTATATCAGTATCGAAAAGAGAAAAAGTACTAGTAATAACATCTAACTATGATGCTTCCTCCCATGCACGGATAGCATAAGCTCGGGCAGGTGCTTGTTCCTCAGATCTCACATCAGAATCTCTCATAGCACCTCAGTTACCATTCGTATTTCTAGTGTTTCAAGGTTGTCTCCCACTAGTGCTGTATTACTTACTTTCGCTGGTTGATCTCTTTCAGCTATAAACTTTTCTGGACAGTCCCGGAGATAATGACCAAGAGATCCACATTTAAAACAAGATTCGCTCCTTATTCTACATTCACCGTAATGTCACTTACTGCAGTGCTTACATTTAGGTCCAACATTTCTAGCACTACCCACACCGGCAACAAATGTCGTATTAGGTTTAGAGCTGAAATGTCTCGCATCTCTATCTCTGATCGAAATTCTCGTAGAAGCAGTAGAATGAGGATGATCTTCTTTAGATTTCTTTTATGCTGATTGATGTGATTTTCCCGCAAATGTCTTTCTAAAGTCTCTAGCCTCAGAACCGACTTTTCTTTTCTCTTTGCTAAGCTCTTCTACTTTACAAGCTCTGTCAACTAGAGTGACAAACTCTTTCAGTTCAAGAATCCCAACTAATAGTCTGATTTCTTCATTAATCCATCTTCAAACCGTTTACACATTATAGCCTCAGAAGAAACACATTCATGAGCATATTTGCTGAGTCGTACAAACTCTATTTTGTATTCCGTCACCGACATACGACCCTGTTTCAGTTCAAGAAATTCCTTTCGTTTATGATCTATGAACCTTTGGCTGATGTTTATTTCTGAATTCAACTTGAAAGAATTCCCAAGTAACTCTTTCTTACAAAACTACAGATATCAAGTTATTCCACCACTGATATGCAGTGTCTCTCAAAAATGATACAGCACATTTTAAACATTCTTCAGGTGTGCAATAAAGTTTATCAAATACCCAAATTGTGTTCTCAAGCTAAAACTCGGCTCTCTTAAGGTCATCGTTAATAGTGGCTCTGAATTCTTCAGCCCCTTGTTTCTGTATCTTATCAACAGGTGGTTTATTCAATCGTAAAGGATCCATACCTTGAGGAACTACAAGGATCAATTGGGGAATAGTTGGAGGTGGAGTGCTGAGCAGTCGGGTTCATACAAATGTATTATGTGAATCACTCGGTCATCATCTAGAAGAAGGCCTCTTTAGCCTCTCCTCCCTGGCTGCCCGTTATGGGTCTAGAATCAGACGGTGCTGTCCATTAAGCAGGAGCAGGTGCATTACTCTCAACCTCATCTACTATACCTCGATTGGGATCCATTTACTATATAAAAACACATTTGAAAATGTCAGGAGTCATTACACTATCTCAATTTAAATATATGGCAAGTATAGTTAGACTCACATACGCTACATTAGTCCTAGAATCGACTAAACCGTAGCTCAGATACCAAGAAATGTAACACCTCTCACCTGTATTCAATGCAGGAATAGGTTTACGAAGCATTACCGAACTTATAACACATCTACCTGTATTTTTCTCATGCATTGAATCAATTCATACAATCACCATTCAATCTCAATCAATTTGTCCCTTATAATAGCCTACCAGGCCTTAAACATGCTTTAAGAGTGATTCGGGACTAAACAGATAATTCAGAATAAATTTGGGAAACTTAGAAAATTTTTGCTTTAAATAGGGGACAAACGCCCATGTGACAAGGCTGTGTGTCTCACACGGCCACCCAACACACCCATGTCACAGGCCATGTGAAAACAGGGGGTACATACTAACTTAGGTCACACGGCCAACCACAGGCCCGTGTGTCTAGCCCGTGTGTTAGGCCGTGTGCTAGGTCATGCCAAACCTGTAAGGTATACTAACTTATGCCACACTGCCAAGTCACATGCCCATGTGTGAGGCCGTGTGAAGCATACTGACTTGATTTTAATTTTAGCACTAGGGGACACATGGCCGTGTAACATGACCGTGTGTCACAAACGGCCAAGACACACGCCCGTATCTCTACCCGTGTGGACAAAAATAGGCTATTTGTAAAGCCATTTTGCCACCCTATTTTTACATACCTGCACAAGCATAAATTACAACATTTAAAAACTCAATAAGCAGCCAATCTATAACATTTCATACACATTTTATACCAATTTAACATAGTATTCAAATACCTAATTAATATCATGAATTTTCCATTCATATGCCTACTACATATCAAGACAATATTTGCATATTTCCATTCAAAATCTACTACTTGCCAAAACATACCATATTTGAATACTTATACACAACCAAAACTTTATACCAAGTTAAGCCAAATCACATGGCTTTAACTTATACCACAACATGTACCAAAATCACTCTCTCAAGTAACCATAACTATCAACTTTATAACTAGCCTATACATGCCATATTTACATATATCCATAAGTTCAAAGGTACCAATAGGCAACTGGATAGTGTGGTGTGTAACTCCAACTTATCCGAATCGAGCGAGCTATCGAACCTCTATAAAACTTGTAAAAGAAACAGAGTAAGCTATATAGCTTAGTAAGCCCATATAATTTAGAATTTAACTTACCATTTATACATAACCAAACAATTAAACAAAGTATTTCAAATTTACTTGCCAAACGCCTATACACAAGCATTTATCAACAAGTTAGTCACGTAAGTACATGTAATCATCCATTATCTCAATTTAGTACTCAATACATTGTATTATATCAAATTCATATATCATGTACATCATTTTTGCCATTTCACTCTCAATCATATAAATAGTAATTCATTCGATAATAGTAACTTATCTATTTAAACAGTACTTCATCCATATAACAGTAATTCATCCGTGTAACACATAGCTTTTTAACATAAACAATAACATATTTTATGCCCGTTGAACCTATTAGAATATTAAGGGATACTCGGGTGATATACATTACATATAAATCAGTAATTCATTGATTCATTATCTTTTCCGCTTTTTCGAGCTATGATCATTAAGCTCCTCCTGAGCTGATAGACACCAAGCTCTACTGAGCTAAAACGGTAAGCTCTGATGAGCTGAAAATAGTAAGCTCTTACGACTGTAAGCTCATACGAGCTACGGTGAGCCTCAACACATGTAGGATCTCAACCTAACGGTAACCCTAGTGACATGTCACTCATATCCTACGAATTCATATGATTAGACAGGCTCGGTAACCATCAAACTATATCAATAAGGCATTCGTATTTCAAATAGATCAATTACTCAATTATATATATTCATTTCAAATAATTACTACAAGTATTTAAAAGTTCGATTCTAATTATATGGCCTTACCTCGAGTTGCTCGGATTGAAATTATCGACTATTCGTCCACTTTTCCTTTTCTATGATCTAATCCCAATCTCGACTTACCTTGATCTATATATTATAAAAATCAGCTTATTTAATCAACTATTTATTCAATTTACTCCAAAACATACATTAAGGCTATTTTACACATTTGCCTCTAAACTTTCACATTTTTATAATTTAGTCCTTATCACATAAAATTGCAAATTCATGCAATTTATTACAAACCCATGCTTAGCTGAATTTAATACATGTTATTAGCAGCCCATAGTTTCAATTTATTCACACTTTTAATCACCACATTTCACATTTTCACAAATTAATCCCTTTTTGACATTTTTGTCAAAAATCACTTTACAAAAACTATTAATCTAACATTAAACCTTCCAAATCTATCATCAATGTCAAATTACTCAAACATTCAACAATGGAAACATGTTAAATCTTTAACAGTTTTAAAATTTAAGGTATAGGCTAGGTAGAATACGAAGCAACGATCTCAAAAACGTAAAAATCATTAAAAACTAACCTCCAAAAGAACACATGCATGAACCAATCTAGCCAAAACTTCAAACATCAAAAATGGTGTTATTTCTAGCTTATTTCGATGGAAGATGAACATAAAAGGTATGTCTTTTGTCTTTTCTTTAGTTTAATAAACATAATTTATTAAATTACACATTTAACCTATTAAAACAACATATATAATGTACATAAAAGTCCACTAACATAATTAATGGACAAATTACAACATAAGGACTTCTAAATTAAATTTCCATAGCTATTAGATACTTTTAGCTAATAGAACAACATTTTTACACTTTACGCGATTTAGTCCTTTTTATCAAATTACCCATTCAAACAGTAAAACTTCTTTACGAAACTTTCACACAATAATTTTATTATGCTATAAACTTAAATAAAATAAATAAATAATAATTTTGACTTTGGATTTGGGTCCCAAAACCACTATTATGATTTGACTAAAAACGAGATGTTATAGAGTCATTCAACCACCATTTGGAAAAGCATTCAAGTGTTCGTGGAAGCCTCGATTCAACAAGAATAAACGGATAAAGAGGAGCGGAGAAAACTTGTCAAGCCTCGAAGGATCACCGAATTTGATTCCTGTTCTCTATCCTTTTATTTTTGTTGTTGTTGTAATGAACATGTCTATGAATATTTGTGATGTTGATATATTTAATTTAATTAATATAGCTTAGATTTAATTCATGTTAGGTTGATTGCAGTTCATCTACTTAATTTATTAAAATTGTGTTTGTGTTGTTTTAAGCCTCAGTAAGATATTTGATTAAGTAGAACCATGACTAAGTTATTCTTGCATTACAATTGTAAGGTAGCTAATGAATTAATTATTTAAACAGATTGAAATTGTAATTAATTGACATGATACTTACGCCATTCGCGCTCACGAAGAGGCTTCATCTCCAGATGTGATTACGGGTACTTTTTCTCTTTATGATACTTCTATTATTACTTTGATTGATCCGGGATCTACCCATTCGTATGTTTGTGTGAAATTGGTTTCTAGCATGAATATGTCTGTTGAGTTTATAGAATTTGTGATAAAAGTGTCAAACCCTCTAGGCAAGTATGTGTTAGTTGACAAAGTATGTAAGAACTGCACTTTAATGGTTAGAGGTCATTGTTTTCCGGCTAATCTTATGCTTTTCCCGTTCGATGAATTTGATATAATACTTGGTATGGATTGGTTGACCCTGCATGATGTAGTAGTAAACTCTGGAAGGAAAATTATTAAATTGAAATGTGAAAGTGGTGATATTCTTCAGGTTGAATCAGATGAATTGGATAACTTTCCTATAGTGATTACTTCTATGACTGCTCAGAAATGTATGAAAAAGGGATGTGAAGCTTATCTTACCTTTGTGTTGAATACGAAAGAGTCTGAGTTGAAAATTGAGTCAGTGCCAGTAGTATGTGAGTATTTAGATGTGTTTTTGGAAGAGTTACCCAGATTACCTTCAATTAGGGAAGTTGAGTTTGGTATTGAGTTAATTCCTGGTATTGCACCTATTTTGGTTGCTCCATATAGGATGGCTTCGATTAAATTAAGGGAGCTGAAAGTTCAGTTGCAAGAATTAAAGGATAAAGGTTTCACGAGACCTAATTATGCTCCGTGGGGCGCACCAGTACTATTTGTGAAAAAGAAAGATGGTTTAATGAGATTGTGCATTGACTACCAATAGCTCAATATGGTAACCATAAGGAACAAGTATTCCTTGCCAAGGATCGATGATTTGTTTGATCAATTGAAGGGAGCCACAGTGTTTTCAAAGATAGACTAGAGGTCCGATTACTACCAATTGATAGTTAAGCATTGCATTCGAACGAGGTATGGTCACTATGAATTTTTGGTTATGCCTTTTGGTTTAACTAATGCTCTAGCTGTATTTATGGATTTAATGAACTGAATTTTCCAATCGTACTTGGACAATTTTTTTTTATTGATGATATACTGATTTATTCTCGTGATGAGACCGAGCATGTCGAGCACTTGAGAATGGTTTTGCAAACATTTAGAGACAAGTAGTTGTATGCTAAGTTTAGTAAAAGCAAAATTTGACTTCAATAAGTCAGATATTTGGGGCACATTGTTTCGAGTGATGGTATTAGAGTTGACCCGAGTAAGATTTCAGCTATTGTTGAATGGAAACCGCCAAGGAATGTAACTGAAGTTAGAAGCTTTCTAGGCTTAGCCAGTTATTATAGATGGTTTGTTAAAGGATTTTCCATGATTTCTAGTCTGGTAACGAGGTTGTTATAGAAATATGTCAAGTTTGAATGGACGAAAAAGTGAAGAGTTTAGAGAAACTAAAGGCATTGTTGGCCGAGGCACCAATTTTAGTACAACCTGAACTGGGAAAAAAAATTGTGGTTTGTAGTGATGCATCCTTGAATGGATTGGGTTGTGTACTTATGCAAGAAGGCAAGTGATAGCTTATGACTCGAGGCAGCTGAACCCACATGAGAAAAATTATCCGACACATGATTTGGAGCTAGCTGCCATTGTGTTTGCGTTGAAGATTTGGAGACATCATTTGTATGGCGAGAAATGTCGAGTATTCACTGATCATAAAAGTCTGAAGTATTTGATGACTCAAAAGGATTTTAACCTACGACAAAGGAGATGGTTGGAGTTGTTAAAAAATTATGAGTTATTGACTGACTACCACCTAGGAAAGGCGAACGTGTTCACCGATGCTTTGAGTAGGAAGTCATTATTTGCTTTGAGGGCTATAAACACTCAGTTGGCCTTATCAAATGATGGTTGGATTCTAGTTGAGTTAAGAGCTAGACCGATGTTTCTCCAAGAGATTTATGAAGCTCAGAAAAATGACAGTGCTTTGCAAGCCAAATGAGTCCAATATGAATCTGGTATGGAATCAGATTTTCAGATTAATTTGGATGGGTGTTTGATGTTTCGAGATAGGATCTGTGTTCCTAAAGATACCAAATTGATTTAGAAGATTTTGTGTGAGGCACATAGTGGTTGTTTGTCTATTCATACAGGTAGTACAAAAATATACAATGACTTGAAGAAATGGTATTGGTGGCCGAGCATGAAAAAAGATATTTTTGAGTTTGTTTCAAGATGCCTGATTTGTCAGCAAGTAAAAGCAGAACACCAAGTACCTTCCAAATTACTACAACCTATGATGGTTCCCAAGTGGAAGTCAGACCGAATTACTATGGACTTTGTGACGGGTTTACCTTTAACATCGACAAAGAAAGATGTTGTATGGGTTGTTGTAGATCGATTGGTAAAATTGCTCATTTTATACCTGTACGTACCGCCTGTACGAAATTGAATTTTAGTACCACTTTCTATCCGCAAACTGACGGTCAATCTAAAAGGGTAATTCAGATTCTTGAAGATATGTTATGGTGTTGTGTTCTTGAGTTCCAAGGTTGTTGGGAAAAATATTTACCACTAGTGGAATTTTCTTACAACAATAATTTTCAGTCGAGTTTAAAAATAGTGCCTTATGAGGCATTGTATGGGCGTAAGTTTTGAACACGCTTGTATTGGACCGAACTTAGAGAGAATCAGATTCACGAAATTGATTTAGTTAGAGAAACCGAAGAAAAAGTGAAGGTAATTTGTGATTGTTTGAAAGCTACTTTGGATAGACAGAAATCCTACACAGACTTGAAACAAAAAGAGATTGAGTTTCAAGTCAGTGATAAGGTATTCCTAAAAGTATCTCAGTGGAAGAAAGGTTTGAGGTTTGGCCAGAAAGGCAAATTAAGTCCATACTTTATTGGACCGTATGAGATTACCGAAAGGATAGGGCCGGTAGCTTATCGATTGGCTTAGCCATCTAAATTGGAAAGAGTTCATGATGTGTTCCATATGTCTATGTTGCACTGATACCGATCTGATCCTTCGCATGTGATTACATGGACAGATGTTGAGATTTGACAGGTATGACTTATGGCGAAGAGCCGGTTAAGATTTTGGCTCGAGAAGTCAAACAGTTTAGAAACAAAAGTATTGCCCTTGTGAAAGTATTATGAAAAAGACATGGGGTTGAAGACGCTACATGGGAGACCGAGGAAAATATGAGAAATCAATACCCAAACCTTTTCACCGGTAAGATTTTCGGGGAAGAACATCCCTAGGGGGAGAGTTGTTTATCCCGAATTAGGGCCAAGTCTAAACAGTGATTTTGAGACCACAAATTTGAATTAGAAATAATTATTTTATGATTATTATGAGGTCTATGATATAATTTCATGCTTGTGTGAAAATTTCATGAAAAAATTTTGTGAATAAGTATCCAAATTAACTTTTAGGACTAAATTACAAAAGTTGCAAAATGTGAGTTCTAGAAGCTTTAAGCATGAAATTGCCATGGATTAATAATTAAAGGTCCTTAAATAGGAATTTACCCAATTTCTATTTTTATGGACAAAAATGGACATATTAGGAAAATTTGAAAGAAAGGCATTAAAGGGCATTTTGGACATTTGGTTAATAAAAGAATAAAAAGGAAAAATAAAGCAAAATTTGCTCATCTTCTTCAAGTGTGTGCCAAAAATTAGAAGAGCCATAGCTAGGGTTTTTCTTCAACTTTCAAGCTCGATTGTAAGTACACCCTAGCCCCATTTTTAATGTTCTCTATGTTTTTGAGATCCTTAAAGCATGATCTTCCTATTTCTAGCCTTATTTTGAGTTAGGGTTCATGTTTAAAAATTGACCCATGTGTGACATGCATGTATTTTGATGTTTAATGGAGGAATATGAAAGTTTGATGTATGATAAACATCTTTTACTAAGTGGTTTTTCATGGAAACACCTAAAAAGGGCTTATTTGAAAAGTTTGAAAAATGAGTAGTAAGATGTATGATTTGATGAGAAATGTGGGTTATTATGAGCATGTTATAAGTTGGACTAGGCTTGGGTAACAAAGAAAATGAGTACATTTCAGTTTACGAGCCTAGGGACTAATTTGTAATTGTGTAAAAGTTCAAGGGAAAACTGTAATTTTGCCAAAGTTTGATTTATGGGCTGTTTTGAACAATGTGATAATTAAATAAGTGAAATTGCTATTATAGATCAAGAAAAACGGAGTCTAGACCTAAATCGAGAAAAAAATAAGGTTGTGGACTAAATCGAATAATTAGCCATATTTTGGTACCGAGGTAAGTTCATGTGTAAATAATGCAATGTTATATCATGCTTTAATGTTTTATTAATGTATGAGTCTCTATGTTTAATTGTTATGACGAGTGTATGAACGACATTATAGTCTATGAGGATGACATTGTGAATGAGTTTGATGAATATGTGACATCGAGAAAACCCCGTTTGAACCTTAGGAATAGATTAGCATACGAGTGACATGTCACTAGGAGCTATGTGATTGTGAGCTCATGAGATTATGTGTATATGTGACTATGTGAATCCGGGTGCTAGTCAAGTACGTCCTACCGGTGGCTGGGTAGCCCGGCATGTGTTACGGGTACCTGTCAGCTTGTATGAGCAGCTCGTGTAGTTACGTCTTGACTGCCAGCTTGTGTGAGCAGGACCGTGATTAACTCGAGAGCGAACAATGTGTGATATGAGATATGAGGTAGCATTGGCTACGTATGTGGCACTTATGTGCAAACTTGTTGTGTATCCGATAGTATTCAAGTATTCAATGTGTAAATCAGTGAGACATGCAACAAGTAAGTCAATGATGAGGAAATGTGAGAATGTGCTATGAGTTGGTATAGGTATGTACGAAAAACTCATATGAATGAGATTGATATGTGATGAACTTTTGGTAAGATTGAAAATGAGTAAGTTATGCCTATGAAATTATGATAACATATATGTAAATTTTGTTATGTTAATTGTATAATATTCATGCTTATGTTGCTATTTATTTGCATGTGAACTTACTAAGATTTCTGCTTACTCCCCTCTCTTTTCCATTTTCTTATAGTATCGCCAAGCTAGCTCAGGGATCGAAGGACATCGGAGGCTCAATCACACTATCAATTCGACATTTAGGTATAGTTAGTCTCAAAATTATTAGTATGGCATGTATAGGGACTTGGTCTTTTTGTTTATGTGTCATATTAATTTGGCCATGTGTGTTGGCTTATAATGATTTGGTGATTCATTTTGTATATGGCCATGAGATATGGCTCATATTAATTGTAGAGATGTAATCCTATTCTTATATGCATGCATATGCTAAGTTCACTCATGTTGTGGTTAAAATCATTTGGCATAGATGAACTGTGGATATGATCATGGATATTTGATGATGGAATTGAGAGTAAATGGCATAATAACATCTAAGGCATGAATGTATGAAATGGAAGCAAATTGATGTCAAGTATTCCATATGATTTGGTAAGCTTGGTCTAAATAAAATATGAAGTCTTAAGCAAGAATAAATTGATAAGAAGTTAATATGCGTGAGCCATGTTTATGAATGTATAAGTGCTCATTTATGCCATGTAGGATGTCATTGAGATGTGTAAGTGTACATGTGTTATTGAAGGTGACAAAAGGCTTGGAAAGTAACCTCAAAGTTGTTCACACGAGTAGACACACGGTTTGCCCCATAGGTGTGTGATCCGATCGTGTGCCCCTTGCACCCTAATTAGGTAAAACAGAATGCCCAGTAGTAAACACACGGGCAGAGACACAGTTGTGTGTCTTAGCTGCGTGAAGGACACGGCCGCAGGACATGGGCGTGTGCCCTGACCATGTGAAGTCTACACTTAATTTTTGGAATTTAATTTGCCACACGGCCTAAGCACACGGGCATGTGACTTGGTCGTGTGACCTTATTTTGTTGATGACTTCATAAACAGAGAATTACACGGGCTGAGGACACAGGCGTGTCTCGAGCCACACGGGCTTGTGACCCTTCAAAACAAGAAAATTTTTCTAAGTGTTGGAAAGGTCCCAAAAGTTCACAGTTTAGTCCTGAACCATCCCAATGTATGTTTTGGGTCTCATGGGCCCGTGTTAGGGACAATAGGCTTTTATATTAATGGTTTTAATTCGAGCGAAATTTTATAGCCCGGTTTTGTATGAATATTTATGTTTGAGTCTGGTAACGCCTCGGACCCTGTCTTAGTGACAGATACGAGTAAGGGGTGTTACAGGTAAAATGTGAATAAATGGAAAATGTGGGATGTCATGAGCATGAAAAAGGTTCAGCTAGGCTTGGGTAATGAAGAAACTAGATGAAAATCATTTTATGAGCCTAGGGACTAAAATGTAAAATGTTAAAAGTTTAGGGGAAAAATATATTTTTTGTCATAGTGTGTTTTTAGATTGAATTGAATAATGTGATGATTAAATAAGTTAAATTTGACATTATAGATCAAGAAAAACGAAGTTCGAGTTTAGCCGGGGAAAGAACAAGGTTGTGGACTAAATTGAACTAATAGCTGTTTTTGTAGCCGAGGTAAGTTCATATGTAAATAATCTTTAATATAATTGTATTTAAATGCTTTAATATTGCACGAACTGTATAATTAGCTATGTGGAAGAGTTTAACTTTACGAACAAGTTCGACGATGATTCGACAAGTAAGAAATCCCATTTGAACCTTAGGAATAGATTAGGATATAAGTGACATGTCACTAGGGTTACTATGTGTTATGTGATTATGTGATCCGGGTGTTGGTCATGTACATCCTACCTGTGGCTGAGTATATCGACATATGATGCGGTTACTCGACAGCTTGTGTGAGCAGCACCGTACAGCTACATTTGGACTGATAGCTTGTGTGAGCAGACCTGTCGATAGCTCGAGAGTGAGAAATTATGAGATATGAAACTTAGGTAGCATTGGCTACATATGTGGCACTTAGTGTGCAAAATTCTTAAGTATCCGATATTATTATTCCGAGTGGTTCATGGGTATGTCAAAGATGAGAATACGTGTAAGTTCATTTCGAGATAGTACAGGTATGTACATAAATCTTATGTTTATTGAATCTCGAGAAATGATGAATTCAAGGTAAGTTTGTAAAGGAATGAATTATGATTGTGAAACTTATGGTAAATTATATCATCTTATATTTATCCCTTGAACATTGATTGTATAGTATGGCTTGCTTATTTCTTGCATACGGACTTACTAAGCTATATAGCTTACTCCGTTTTGTTTTCAATATTTTATAGTGTCGCCAAGCTAGCTCAAATTGGGGATCGTCGGAGATTCACCTCACACTATCAAAACTATTATTTTGGGTATTGATGAAATTTAGCATTTTAAGCATATGGCATGTATAGGGACTTGGTCATTTTGTTAGCCAAATGTATTGGCTTGTAATTGTCAAGGGCTTGATGTGGTAATTGGCCATGTAACTTGGCTCATTTTGGTTGAATTGGATGTAAGCTTATTGTATATATATATCCATATATACATGCATGTGCAATTACTTCTTGGGTGATGCGATTTATAAATGCTTGTGAATGGTTGGATGTAGCTTAATGTTTTTTGTTGTTGAATGGCTAAGATTGGCTCATTGGTGTGCTAGGAAAACTAAGTAAAATTATACATGTTATTGGTAGCCATATTGAAACTTGTAGAACGTGAGTTGGTATGATTTGATTTGACAAATTATGGTGTTGTAAATGTGTTGAATGTGGATAATAAAATGACATGAATTGGCCTTGTCTATGGATGTTTGGCTATCTAAGTATATCATGATTTATGCCATTGAACTTGTGTGTGTAGGTGGAAATGAGGGTGAAAAATGGCTGGGTAAATAGCTTTTATTTTGTCCACATGGGTAGACACACGTGTGTCTCTGCCATGTGTCCCTTGCACCTTAATTTTGAGAAATAGAATGCTCAGAATTTAGCACACGGGCAAAAACACGGGCGTGTGTCTTAGCCGTTTGAGGGGCAATGCCTCAAGCACGGGAGTGTGTTCGACCATGTGGAGTTGGCACTTATTTTATGAAAATTAAATTAACCACACAGCCTAGCACACGGGCGTGTGACATGGTCGTGTGATCTCAATTTGTTCATGCATTGCAAAATAAAGAGTTACACGGGTTAGGGACACGGGCATGTGTTACCACACGGCCTGCCCACACGGTTGTGTCCCAAAACCACACGGGCGTGTGACCCCTGATCATAGCAAAAATTTTCTAAGTTTTGTAAAAGTTTCCTAAGTTTTCGGTTTAGTACTGAACCACTTCCTAAGCATGTTTTGGGCCTCGTGGGCTCGTATTAGGGACTTTATGATTGAATGCAAATGATTTTAAATTTGGATGCAAATTTATGACTCGGAATTGTATGTTTGCTTTGTGATGTGAGTCTGGTAATGCCTTATATCCTATTTCAGCATTGAATACGGATAAGGGGTGTTACATGTAAGGCCATTTCGAGAGTTACACAGCCTAACACACAAGCATGTGGCTTAGCCATGTGACCCAAGTCAGAGAGTTACACGGGCTGAGACACGGCTGCGTATCCCTATTTCGAATGCCTATGCGGCCTAAGACACGGGCGTGTGACCACTGTGGTATGAAAATTTTCTTCTTTATCCTAAAAATTCAATATGTTTTAGTCCCAATTTGTTTCTAATGTGCTTTTAGGGCTTCGAGGGCTTGTATAAGGGACAATATGTGTGAGATTGATTGAGTTTGCTTTGAATGATGTTAAGTTTTAAATGTTTTGAATATTTGATAATTTTGAGTTGTAAACATTCGATAATGCTCCATAATTCTATTTCGGTGATAGATACGGGTTAGGAGTGTTACACTAGCCCTTGGTCTCGTATCATGTTGATCTCTACTAATTGCTTAGGTTAATCATTTAGGTTGTCCTTCAACTGTTGTTGGGTAATTGTAACACCCTGAATTTGGGCCTAGAAGTTTTGGGACTTGAGCATGGGAGCGGTTGAAGGCAGCTTATAATATTTTGTTGTGCTTGTAAATTTCGTTAATGAAGGCTTGCTTTAGTGGTTAAGCGTACTGAGAAGTGTTGGAGAAGTCCTGGGTTCAAACCTAGACTCTAGCAAAATTTTGGTTTAAGGTGAATCAAACCCTGGGTGTAGTAGGTAGGCCTTAAGAATATTGTTGGAGAAATTGTGCCACAAAAAGCCTTGTGGTCTAGTGGCAAAGTAGCGCCACATAAGAGGCAGGAAGGTGGCGTCATAGAGTTGGAAATGAGGTCCAGGGTTCGAAACTCATGGCAAGCAAAGAGCATTTATTTTGCTAACAGGGGGCGACAAGAGTTGGTGTTGAATTTAAACTCTGATGATGGAGGGATCCCACATCAGGAAACTAACATAAGATTGGATGCGAAGCTGGCTTTAAATAGAGAGAAGCACGAGGAGAGTAAAGGTACCTTTCTTGGCTGATCCCTTTCGCTTTATGGCGTGCTCGTTTGGGTTGGGCATCGGCTAAAAGTGCTTGGAGCGCGGATTAACTCCAGTCTCCTATCAGGTGTGTATTTCTCACTACTCTAGCTGTAGGATGGCTACTTCGGGCCGAAAAGGGCCATGTGGGCCCAATGGGCCTACGGGCCCAATTGGATAAGTTTGTTTGATTGTGTAGTAAATATTGGATTAGGCTAGGTGAATCTCATATTTGTAGCTAGATTTGGGCTAAAAGAGCCACACGAGCGTGTAGGCCCATTTGGGCCGAGAATAGGCTTTAGGCCCATTCGTATTGTTATCCTTATTTAGAATACTTTAGTTTACCAAATTACTAAAATGTCCTCAATTTGTAAAATTACCAAAGTACCCTCGATTTACGAAATTACCGTTTTACCCTCGATTTATAGAATTACCGTTTTACCCTCGATTTATAGAATTACCGTTTTACCCTGATTTATAGAATTATCGTTTTACCCTCGATTTACAGAATTGCCGTTTTACTCTCGATTTAAAAAATTACTAAAATACCCTTGGTTTGCAAAATTACCAAAATACTCTCGATCAGTAAAATTACCAAAATACCCTTGGCTTGTAAAATTACCAAAATACCCCTGATTTGTGAAATTATCAAAATACTCTCGATTTGTAAAATATCAAAATACCCCTGTAGGGTAGAATTATCGAAATACCCCTGTAGGGTAGAATACCCCTGTAGGGTAGAATTACCGAAATACCCTTGTAGGGTAGAATACCCTTGTAGGGTAAAATACCCCTGAAGGGTAGAATTACTGAAATACCCTTGTAGGGTAGGAATACCAAAATACCCTTGTAGGGTAGGATTACCGAGATACCCTTGTGGGGTAAAATTACCATTTGCCCCTAGGGTGTTAAATGACTGTTTCGCCCTTGTGGGCAAGTGACTGACTTGGACTGTGTGGTTGACGGATTTGATTATGAATATATGTTGGTGATATGAATGACTTGACTGTGATTGTTTGATTCAAATATGGGCATGACATTCTACATACATGACATGTTGCATGGGTTGGGTCTTATAAATGGAGGAAGTGCTAAAAGGGCTATGCCCCAGTTTACCGAAAAGGGCTTTGCCCCAGTTTACTGAAAAGGGCTTTGCCCCAGTTATTAAAAGAGGCTAGGCCTCCAGTTATATGATAAAGTAGCTATGCTACCAGTGGTGTGTTGGTTGGGTGGGTTGAGTCATTCCCCACATGGTGTGTTGGTTGGTACGGGTGGAGAGTAGCGGATGGTGGGTTGAGTAGTCTCTCCAAATGGGTTTGCATACATTCATTGGTATTTCATTTGATATTGAAATGGGCCTATGGGCCATACCGTTTACAGTAAAGGCTTCGGCCTAGTATATGTCGAGACTGAATAGGGCTTTGGCCCAGATTGTACTGATACCGTGTTATTCACTATTTGTTTGTTATTAGGATTACACACTGAGTTTTCATAAACTCACCCCATTTCTAATTGTGTAGGTAACCCCTAAGCTTAGATGGTTTGGAGTTGCGAGGGACTCGGAGATGGCCACACTACTATTTCTATTTCTTTTAATTACAATTAGATTTCGTTTTGGGTTTTTAAATTATGTAATAAGGCCGTAGGTGGGTTTTAAGTTTTAATTTGGATTGTGATTTCTTATATTAATTTGCTAGTCTAAGAAAACTCGAGATTTCAAAATGGCATGATTTTTCTAAGGAACACGAGCTTCCAACAACAAAGTTTTTAAAATGCTTCCGCGATTTTAAATGAGGTAATATACCAAAGGCAAACAATTGGTAAACGTTTTGATGAGAACTTTAGTTTAATAATAATAAAGGAATTTAGATTCAGTAATGGATTTTCACCGGAAGGATCAAATTTGAAAAATGGTTTGATGTGACGCACCAGATTCAGCCATAACGTCTAGGCCGGGTTTGGGGTGTTATAGTAATCTTGAACCAAATGGTCAAGTGACCTACATTTGTAACTGACCTTCATCGCATTCTAGCAAATTCCCACATGCTTTCTCCCACAAGTGTTACAAACAGGAGACTTCATCCTTTTTTATCCACCATAACTCACCATAAATGTAGTCTGACGCCACCACTATCCTAGCAAATTCCCACCATCTCAAAATCTCTTACTGGTGCATAGGAAAAATTCTACACATCTTTAGGCTTCTTAAAATTTGTTGCAGGGAGTTGTTCAACATTCTCATGCTCACTTCTTTCTCAATTCTTTATTTTATTCCTTTCATGTACCATCAGTTCTATCTTTTGAGATTTGGCGGACAGAGCTACAAAGCCTTGGACTTTCGACGCCACTACGAACATGCAGATTTCCTCATTAATCCCCACTCGAACTTGACAGAAAGATCCTCTTCAAATAGAAATACTTCAAGCATATACCTACTCAGCCATATGAATTCTTGCTTTTACTTAGATATTGTCATTTGCCCTTGCTTGAGATATAGAAATTCCTTCTTCATTCAATCCATGAAGACTTTGCTGACATATTTCCCTCGAAATACTCTAAAAAAGAACTCCTAGTCCTCTTGTTCTCGAGGGGTAATATTATTTAACATGTCCCACCACTGAAAAGCTTCACCTTCTAGAAAGAAATAGCACAGGAGAGGATATCTGTTGATGTGCATTACAACTCCATAATTACTCAATGTATACAAGATAGCCATTGATTTGTTATCGCGGGGTCATCACCCTTATTACCCAAAAATGCCTTTGCACCTCATTTACGAATCTCCCCCTTGGGATCTTCTCAAAATTGCCTCACAGCTGGTACAACAAGAGTAGGCGCCATTTGTGGAGGAACTTTATTCCAAAATTTTCCTTAGAAAAAGTTGTGCTTTACATGAAACATTACTCAGGACAAGCAATGGGTTAAGTTTGAGGGTGTGTAAACTCTAATTTATGTAGGTTTTTTCTAGTAGCTTTTACCACATTTTTACTTAAAAATAATATTAATCCTGATTATTTCTTAACTAATTTAGTGAATTTTGCTTAAACCTTAATAATGGACATGAATTTCTAAAATATGCAAATTTGTGCTTTATTACATGAATTTTTAGTATAAATTAAATTATTTCATGTTATTTATTAATGTGTTATATTTAATTGTGCAGTGGGACCATGAAGTTGATTTAATAAAGAGCTTATTATAAAGTTCAATGAACATAAGTTATTTATTTTCTATGTTGGACGGCAAAACCATGTTAAATGGATCAATAATGTGTTATTTTGACCCAGTTAAAATAATGCTACATGGTGGACAAGTCTGATTATTTAATGGGTCATAAAACCGTCCAACCCATGCCTAAATTTAGCATGATTCTATGCTCAAATAAAGAAACCATCATCCACCTTCTTTAAAAAAATGTGGTAGGCCAAGAAATGGAGAAAATGGAGGGATTCCAATCCTTATTTTTAGTATACTATTCCATCTACTTAAAGTATAAATACCCCCACTCATTCCTTATTTCAACCATCCCATATTCTTCACATCTCTCAATCATCATTCATTCTCTCATTTCCTCTCTTCATTTCCACGCATAGCATCCCATATTTTCTTTATTAGACAAAAACCTTGATAATATTATCTCTTGGCCAGCCACCTTGGGGAGCCGTTAGCAAAAGATCAATACAAGGATCAGAGGAAAACACCTTCAATCAGAGTTCATGAGATTGCTGATTCGATAGAGTTTATTCTTCCTTTACTTTGTTATTTTGATTTTAATCATGTTTGCAGTGTGCTTTATTATCTTTTCATCAACAATGGTAGCTTAATTCTGTTAGCTAGATGATTTCATTTATTTAATGAAGTTTGTTTAAATAATATCTATAGTGTTTACACCTTAGTCGGTCATGTTTTCAATTAAACTCAAGTATGTATTTCATTAATACGTGATTGGAAGCATTATAACTAGCTAAGTGATCCTAGCCGAATGACGGCTAGTGGACACAATAATTCAAATGGGCATGCTTAATTTAGATCCTAACCCGACTAAATTAAAGGTTCATAATAAGTTTAATGAGCTCTATTATCTTGTATAGTTTTTAAGTTTATCTAATTAAACTATTTCAAACCTAACCCATCACTATTACTTCACATGAATCCTAAGAAACCCTTAGTTTAGTATGATCAGTAAAATGCATGTTTTACTAAGTAAAAGATTTCAAAAGGACTTAATTTGGTTTCCAAATTCATGATACATCGAGTTGCCATGGAATAATTTCCAAAGACTATCAAGCATGATAAAAATAAGCTAATTTGAATGATGTAATTATCCTAGCCTATTCATGTTATTGTTTATTGAAGTTTGTGTTTTTCTAAATTCATTCATACATTTCATTTCATACTTCACATTTGGTTTAAATTGCATTAGGGATCAATCTTACATTTAGACAATTTAATTTAGTTAATCACCCATCACTCAAGATATTGTGTTTTTATTAACAAATTGTTAACTTTAATTTTGCAACATATTGATTAACATACGCAGTCCCTGTGGAGACGACAACTCTTTTACTTACTTATTACTTGATAATGACTGTGTACACTTGCACAAATCGAGCATTACACATATACTTCACCTTGATGGACACAAATGTTACCAACTCCTACCACTATCATCCCAGGCATATTAGTTGACAGGTACTGTATGCCTACTCAGTATAACTCCCTCTTGGCGGATACCATACGCCAAGCACATAACAAATTGATGGATACCGTCCAAATCATATTAACAAGATTAAGATTTAACACTTACCATGCAATATTACCATGCAATAAACTACATAATCAAACATTCCTTTTTGGCAGTTTCATTCCTCTCTCCAAATCAGTGTTCACGTTTTCTTACTCTTTTTCACACCCTTCCCTGTGCTACTCGAATCCTATATATATTATTTAGAATTAATATCTCTATCCTTGTTATTTTGAATAAAAGCGCGTTCCCCTACAAGGTCAGGGTACTCTACAATGGTTAACAATTAACATGCCCTACTAGTGCCCAGCATATCCGCCATTCTAGTTAGCAACTAACGTGCCTTACTAGTGGCCAATCATATCTGTCAATCTGGATAGCAACTAACATGCCCTACCAGTGGCCTATCTTATTTGTCAATCTGGATAGCAACTAACATGCCCTGCCAATGGCCCATCTCACTTTTTCAGATACCAAGCTTGCACACCAAGAAAGTCATGTCTATTTCTTATCACTTACATGCACATGCAAATGGTTTCATGCAACAACTTACCACATTTCAAATAAGGCAGTTTTACCTGTACTCATAGCATTCAATTATGATAACCCAAAAAATAATAGTATACAGAGAAGACTCACACAACTTGGATACTTACATAGATTGGAGACACACCTTGGGTCTTAACGAAGCTAATTACACCATGAAGCCTTCCATTACACTCAATAGCCTTCTCTCACTTCTCGAACATTCACTGGTTCATCTACAATGAAGAACTACCCCTTTCTTGAGGTACAAGAATAAAAACATAACAGAAGGAAAACCCCTCACTTCACTAACTACACCATTATTTATAACCCAAATTGCCCTCACAATAATCCTATACGTGGCCAATAATTCAGAGCCACTTCAGACCCCATGGTGGCTGACATATCAATCTATACACAAATCCTACAGTAAACATTTTTTCACTAACAAAGAACCAACTAAAATTGAACAATATACCTACGTTCCACAAGCAACCATGGTAAACTATTCCACAATTCCAACCTTGCCCACCATGCTCATAAAGAAAACTATTGGGTCCATGAGCTAACAATCCGGCACCAGTAAATTCTGCACACTAATGAAACAGAGCACTAGGCGGATACTAATAGAAGGGTCCGCCAACACAAAGCTCACAAAGAGAATCAGTTGATTTGTGGGTTCGCCACACCGACCACACCAGGACGTATAAACTAGGAGCCTACAGTTTGCCAAAAGACAAATCTTCAATCAAGTCTTTACATACTTACCTAGTTAGCTAAACAATCTACCAACCATGGCGAGACAACCAACACTAACTTTTCCTAGTGGTAAGGCACTTTATGCCTTCTCTGACTTATACTTAGCCAACAATCTGCCCACACAATCCGCTAACCAGGACCATGCCAGGCGGGGTGTTACAAACTCTCTTTCTAAATCCTTAGTTTCTATCTTAGTCTTCTTTATTTCCTTATCTGAGTTCCTCTTCCTTTTTCCCCAGGTCATTCCTCAACATGTTTCCTAAGTAATTTCATATGCCCTTTTTTGTTTCCATCACCTTTTTCTCTTAATGGTCAAAATTAAAAAACAAGTTATCTCAAGGGTATCTGTAACACCCCATACCCAATCTGATCATCAAACTTGAGTAATCTGTAACACCCCATACCCGGTCTGGACATTGAACCCAAGTAATAGAGTGATACAGAAAATTACAAAATATTTACATGCAATTCAAAACTCAAATTTTAGTTCAATATCAATTTGTCAAATATGATCGAATATAACATCATATACAACCAAATTTGAGTTTTAGTTGAGCTTACAAAAGCTTTAGATTAACCTGATATCAATCATGGATCAATTTGAAGAAAATACAAAAAAGATGGGAAAATTTTGTCAACAGGGGTCAAATAGTCGTGTCCCCTAACCATGTGGAAGGCTAAGGCTGTTTGGAGCTGGAGTCACATAGCCGTATGAACAAACCGTGTAAGTCATTTTGGCCATGTAGGTCAAAAGTGCAGTTAACCAAAATTTGTCACACGATCGTGTCGTTGGGCCAGCTAATAGGTTGTGACCGTGTGCAATTTATACATGCGCAATTTATAAATGTTTAGTAAGTTGACACTTATTAAAACAATGACTTACCTCATTTTATGAATTTATATAATAAATTATTCAACTTGACGATTTTTCCTAAGTCCAATAACCCTATATCAACAAGGTGAGTTCATTTTGTAACCAATTTATATAATAATTTGAAAATTTAGCATTTCAAATAATTTTAATATCAATCACATGGAAATCAACAACTCAAAACCATTCATATCATTTCAATCAACATTCAATTCAAAAATACAACAAAAAGTCACAATAATACACATGTATTAATATATGCAGACTTTAATTAATCAATCTAAAGATTATATCGTATCTTCTCATTTTGTTGTCAATAGTACATCCAATTTCAATATAATGGCAGTCATTATTTCATTTTTATTATTTCAATTTTGCATCAATTTCATATATTTTATCACATTTCATCTGAATTTGAACTCCAAATTTTAAACCCACTTCAAATATGTCCATATGGAGCCTCCTATTATTACAATTTTCAAACTTTAAACCCTAAACTCAAAATTAACAAATTTCAGTTTACAAATTAGTTCTATCATATTTCTAAGCTTCAAATCCTACCATTGAACATAAAAAACATATTAAAAACAATCAATGGAAACATTTTAAAACCTTAACAATTTTGAAAACAGATATACGAGTTAGTTGGACCTAGTTTGAACGATATCAAAAACATAAATATTACAAGAAAATGACTTAATTGCCATATTTAATTAGTGGTTGAAACTTTGAAACTTCAAAGAGGTTTTTTTTTCTTTTGTTCTTCAATAGAGAATAACAATGATGAAGATGACCATTTATTTGTTTTGTTATAACTTATATATTTAATTAAATGTTTATTAATCATAATTATATAATTTAAATTTTATTTAATGAAACCTAAAGCTTAATTAGCAAAGCACAGTGGATTCTAACTCATCAACCACCATTTGACCATTTATAAATGGCTTTATTGTTCATTTGGTCCTCTGGTTATTTAAAAATCCATAGCGATTAACTTTTACCACTTTTATAGTATAGTCCTTTTTCATTAATTAACTATCAAATCATTAAAATTTACAAATCAAACTTCAATCCATTTATAAAAAAAACTCCGTAAATATTTATTAAAAATATTTACAATAAGCTCAGTTTATGGAAATGAGGTCTGATACCTTATTTTTTCAGAAACCACTGACTTTTAGTACGTACCACTAGTTCCCTGACTAACTAATCAATTAATAAAATATATAAAATTGAAATTCACAGTAACACCATATTTAACTCGTAATGTTAAATAATAATATTTACGAACTCACTCATCAAAATTGTGGTCCCGCAACTACTGTTTCCAACACCAATGAAAAACAGGTTGTTACAACTCTCCCCTCTTAAGAAATTTCATCCTTGAAATTTTTACTTGCAAAAAGGTTAGGGTACTATGAACCTCATGGTTATTCTCCGTGTAACACCCTTAACCCGTATCCGTAACCGAATTTGGGTTATGGAGCCCTTTCGTACAAATGAAACATTAAAACATACATTTCATACATCATTGAAATCATATTATAATACATTCATTCACATACATATCTTCCCTTAATCAAGCCTTCAAGGCCCTAGAAACACCTTAGAAATGATTCGGGATCAAATTGGAAACATTTGAAAAGTTTAAGAAAAAGTTAGAAAAATTTGACTACAAGGGTCACACGACTGTGTAGCCAGGCCGTGTGCCTCACACGGCTAAGATACAGGCCCTTGTCTCAGGCCGTGTAACCTTCGAACTAGAGACACACAACTGTGTCCCAACCCGTGTCCTCCCCCGTGTAACTCTCTGAGTAAGGTCACATGGTCGTGTCACATGCCCGTGTGTCAGGCCGTGTAACTCTCAAAATAGCCCCACATGTTCGTGTCCCAAGCCCTGTGCTAGGCTGTGTAACTAACTGAGATGCATCCAAAGGAACTTACAGGAGACACACGGCTATGTCGCCAGGCTGTGTGTCACACAAGGTTGGGTCACACGTCTGTGTCTCAAACTGTGTGGACCTAAAATTTGCCTAAAATCAAGCCATTTCCAATAGCAATTCATGTATGATCCTTTAGGCCAATTGTGCATGTAACAACCCGATTTTAGGCCTAGTCATAATAGTGGTTTCGAGACCACAAGTCCAACGTTGAAGAAATTATTTTGGAATTATTTTATGTGTTATGGCATAATTATACTAGTGCATGAAAATTTTGGTCGATTAATTGTAGCGATTGCATGCTTAATTGTGAAAAAGGACTAAATCGCATAAAGTGCAAAAGTCCTATTTTGATAGCTAAGGGTGTCAAATAGCTAGAGAACCAAAATTGGGGTTCTTTAAAGGGAAAATAGACCCTTAAAATAGTGGTGGTTGGCCATAAGGACAAAAGGGACCAAAAAGTCAAAGTTAGGTGGCCTAAATTGATTAAAATAAAACTTAAGAAAAAGGCTATCATCTTTTTATTTTTCTCCTTCTTCTCCACTGATTTTCCTCCAAGAAAATGACCATGGAAGCTTGAAATTTTCAGCAACTTAAACCCTTTGCAAGTAAGTGACTTTGAGGGCTTTTCTTGAATATTTTTGTACTTTTGAAATCCTTGTAGCATGAGCTTTCTAACAAGGGGGCTATTTTGCAAAATAATTGAAAGTCTAGGGTTCTACAATGAGAGTGTTCAAGTTTTTTTTTTGAAATTTTATGGAAGAAAATGAATCATGGTTGTGAAATAAACAATTTCACAATTTGGCATCTGATATATCAATCCAACTTATACCAATTCAACTTACTTAACTTTTGTCAATTAGGTATCTAATAACATCATTTCACCAAACCATTTCATGCTCAATCATACTATTTAACAATCATTAACCATGTCAACGCATCTTACCAAGCAACCACATATATACATTAAGGATTAGCTTTTCCAAAATTAAGCACTTAACAAAGTTTCAACCAAAATTTTCATTCAAAATACAAATCACATTTAAGATTGACCAAAATCAATCCATCTATATACATGCCACAAAATTGAGTTTTAAACAATAGAGAGACTATTGAATCGATACTAGGATAGTGAGTTTCTCAACATTCGCCTAACACGTTTTGCAAGTGGACAATCTACAGGAAAAAGGGAAATAAGGGAGTAAGCATTATAAATGTTTAGTAAGTTGACACTTATTAAAACAATGACTTACCTCATTTTATGAATTTATATAATAAATTATTCAACTTGACGATTTTTCCTAAATCCAATAACCCTATATCAACAAGGTGAGTTCATTTTGTAACCAATTCATATAATAATTTGAAAATTTAGCATTTCAAATAATTTTAATATCAATCACATGGAAATCAACAACTCAAAACCATTTATATCATTCCAATCAACATTCAATTCAAAAATACAACAAAAAGTGACAATAGTACACATGTATTAATATATAGAGACTTTAATTAATCAATCTAAAGATTATATCGTATCTTCTCATTTTGTTGTCAATAGTACATCCAATTTCAATATAATGGCAGTCATTATTTCATTTTTATTATTTCAATTTTGCATCAATTTCATAGATTTTATCACATTTCTTCTGAATTTGAACTCCAAATTTTAAACCCACTTCAAATATGTCTGTATGGAGCCTCCTATTATTACATTTTTCAAATTTTAAACCCTAAACTCAAAACTAACAAATTTCAGTTTACAAGTTAGTTCTATCACATTTCTAAGCTTCAAATCCTACCATTGAACATAAAAACATATTAAAAACAATCAATGGAAACATTTTAAAACCTTAACAATTTTGAAAACAGATATACGAGTTAGTTGGACCTAGTTCAACGATCTCAAAAACATAAAAATTACAAGAAAATGACTTAATTGCCATATTTAATTAGTGGTCAAAACTTTGAAACTTCAAAGAGGTTTTTTTTTCTTTTGTTCTTCAATAGAGAATAGCAATGATGAAGATGACCATTTATTTGTTTTGTTCTAACTTATATATTTAATTAAATGTTTATTAATCATAATTATATAATTTAAATTTTATTTAACGAAACCTAAAGCTTAATTAGCAAAACACAGTGGATTCTAACTCATCAACCACCATTTGACCATTTATAAATGGTTTTATTGTTCATTTGGTCCTCCAGTTATTTAAAAATCCATACCGATTAACTTTTACCACTTTTACAGTATAGTCCTTTTTCATTAATTAACTACGAAATCATTAAAATTTACAAACCAAACTTCAATCCATTTATAAGAAAAAACTTCGTAAATATTTCTTAAAAATATTTACAACAAGCTCAATTTATGGAAATGAGGTCTGATACCTTATTTTTTCAGAAACCACTAACTTTTAGTACGTAATTATTAAAATATATAAAATTGAAATTCACAGTAACACCATATTTAACTCGTAAATGTTAAATAATAATATTTACGAACTCACTCATCAAAATTGTGGTCCCGCAACTACTGTTTCCAACACCAATGAAAACCAGCTTGTTGCAACTCTCCCCTCTTAAGAAATTTCATCTTTGAAATTTTTACTTGCAAAAAGGTTAGGGTACTATGAACCTCATGGTTATTCTCCGTGTAACACCCCTAACCCATATCCATAACTGAATTTAGGTTATGGAGCCTTATCGTACAAATGAAACATTAAAACATACATTTCATACATCATTCAAATCATATTATCATACATTCATTCACATACATATCTTCCCTTAATCAAGCCTTCAAGGCCCTAGAAACACCTTAGAAATGATTCGGGATCAAATTGGAAACATTTGAAAAGTTTAAGGAAAAGTTAGAAAAATTTGACTACAAGGGTCACACGACTGTGTAGCCAGGCCGTGTGCCTCACACGGCTAAGATATAGGCCCTTGTCTCAGGCCGTGTAACCTTCGGACTAGAGACACATAGTTGTGTCCCAACCCATGTCCTCACCCGTGTAACTCTCTGAGTAAGGTCACATGGTCGTGTCACATGCCCGTGTGTCAGGCCGTGTAACTCTAAAAATAGTCCCACACGTCCGTGTGTCAAGCCCTGTGCTAGGCCGTGTAACTAACTAACTTGCATCCAAAGGAACTTACAGGAGACACACGGCTGTGTCGCCAGGCCGTGTGTCACACAAGGCTGAGTCACAAGTCTGTGTCTCAAACCGTGTGGACCTAAAATTTGTCTAAAATCAAGCCATTTCCAATACCAATTCATGTATGATCCTTTAGGCCAATTGTGTATGTAACAACCCGATTTTAGGCCTAGTCAGAATAGTGGTTTCAAGACCACAAATCCAGAGTTGAAGAAATTATTTTGGAATCATTTTATGTGTTATGGCATAATTATACTAGTGCATGAAAATTTTGGTCGATTAATTTTAGCGATTGCATGCTTAATTGTGGAAGAGGACTAAATCGCATAAAGTGCAAAAGTGCTATTTTGATAGCTAAGGGTGTCAAATATCTAGAGAACAAAAATTGGGGGTCTTTAAAGGGAAAATAGACCCTTAAAATAGTGGTGGTTGGCCATAAGGACAAAAGGGACCAGAAAGTCAAAGTTAGGCGGCCTAAATTGATTAAAATAAAACTTAAGAAAAAGGCTATCATCTTTTTCTTTTTCTCCTTCTCCACTGATTTTCCTCCAAGAAAATAACCATGGAAGCTTGAAAGATTTCAGAAACTTAAAGCCTTTGCAAGTAAGTGACTTTGAGGGCTTTTCCTGAATATTTTTGTACTTTTGAAATCCCTGTAGCATGAGCTTTCTAACAAGGGGCTATTTTGCAAAATAATCGAAAGCCTAGGGTTTTAGAATGAGAGTGTTCATGTTGTTTTCTGAAATTTTATTGAAGAAAATGAATCATGGTTGTGAAATAAACAACTTTTGTGAAGGGACTTCTCATGAAAAACCCTAATAGGACTATTTTGTAAAGTTTGCAAAATTGATAGTAATGTTGTGAAATATTGGGAATTTGGGGTTATCATAAGAGAGATAAATGGTCGGTTAGGCTTTTCTAATAAGGAAATTTGATAAAAATAGATTTTTGAACCTAGCGGTAAAATGGTCATTTTGCCCAATTTTGAATTTTCAAGTGCCTAGATTAATATGCTGATGAAATGAATGAATTTCTATCATTTTAGATCAAGAATTACAAAGTATGAGCCTAGATCGGGGAAAACCAAAACAAGTGGACTAAGTCGAACTAGTCGTCTACATTTTGTAATCCGAGGTAAGTTGTATGTAAATAATACAACTACATTATTATTATATATGTTTGAATTTATTTAGCATAAATTACTTGTTTGTGGAAATGATTATGTATGATGAATATTGAGATAGTAGAACTCTCGTTAGAACCTTAAGAAATAAATTGGATATTCATACCATGACATTCGGGTTATTTGTGTACTAGTGTAAAACATGTCTGGGACATGGCATCGGCATTGAGATGAGAGCTAGTGCAAGACATGTCTGAGACATGCATTGGCCTCGAGATGTAAGCCAGTGTAAGACATGTTTGCCTCATCCATCAGCTACGAGATGTGTTAGTGTAAGACCATGTCTTATAGAGGTGTCAGTGTAAGACCATGTCTAGGACATGGCGTCGGCCTCGATTGCGATAGTCAGTGTAAGACCATGCCTGGGACATGGCATCGACTTGATGGTTGAGCCAGTGAAAGACCATGTCTGGGACATGGCATCGGCATCATACCCTATGTTTGAGGCTTAATGAATATCTGATATCATTCCAAATGGTTCAACGGTGAGAGTTACAATTTAAGTTAAATGAGAAAAGTATAACCATGTTTTGAATGGTATAGGTACCTACTTGAAACGTATGAGATGTGAGCCCAATATATGTTATGTGATTTGTATTGGATAGTATGAGTAGTTGTGCTTATGCCTACTTTAGTACTATGAGCCTGATAATGAATGGTAAAGTTGTTGTTATATTTATTTTCATGCAACTTACTAAGCTTTATGCTTACTCCCTCTCCTTTCCATTTTCCTATAGTGCCGCCTAATTACCTCGAGGATCATCGGACATCGGAGGCATCGACCACACTATCATCCAAAGCACCTGGTATAGTTAGATCTTTTATTTTGATTATGGCATGTATAGGACCCTGACTTTTGAGTTTTGTGTCATTTTAATTGGCCAAATGTGTTGGCTTACTTTAGCATTTGATTCATTTTGTATAAGGCCATGGAAAATGGCTAATATTTAAAATTATTATGTGAATGCAAGCTAGTATTTCATGAAGGTGAAATTGTCGGCATGGTTAAATATATGTAATGTATATAGGCCTTAACTATGGTTGTTTGGTTGAGAAATCATATTAAGTTAATTTTGATATGTTGGATGATGTTAGCTTGTGTTTCAGGGTGGCAAGGGCTTGGTAGATAGCCTTATATTGTCCACATGGGTAGACACACGGGCGTGTGTCTAGGTTGTGTGTGACAGGCGGCCAGCCCCTTAGGCGTTTTGCTCAGTCGTGTGTCCCTTACACATAAAATTTACAAGTCAGAATGCATGGTAGTAAACACAATGGTAGAGACACAGCCGTGCGTCTCAGCTGTGTGGAGGACACGACCTCCGGCCACGGACGTATGCCTTAGCCATGTACCCTTTATTGAATGCTAACGTTAGAAACAAAATGTTAAGGTTTTTAAACACAGTCTAGGACATGGGCGTGTCATGGCCGTGTGAGGGACCGGGCCATAGACACGGGCGTGCCGTGTGAAAACCCATGTAGGTTCAAATTTTGAATTTAGTTCACACAGGCATGGGACACGGGCGTGTCTCTAGATGCTTAGGTCGTGTGTGTCACACGGGCGTGTACCCTGTTGTAAGCGTTATTTTTCCAAAGTTAGTTAGAGGGCCCGGGTTGGTCCCGAAGGGTTTTCAATGGATGTTTTGGGCCTCGTAGGTCCATATTAAGATGTTTAGACAAATTTATTAAATAAAAAAGTTTTTAATTTGACCGAGTCTTAATGACATCGAAATGATTGTATGCATGTGATTAAGTGTGGTAATGCATCGTATCCCGTCCCAGCGTAGGGCTCAGGTGTAGGGTATTACATTTAGTGGTATCAGAGCTATGTTTTAGTCGGTTCTAGAAGTAACCTAACGTGAGTACGAGTCTAGCTATACATGTGATAAACCGTAAATTATACATATTTTGACACCATGTTTAATGCATTTTATGGATGATTTCTCATTAGAATTGGTGAATTCGGTGCTCCTAATGATTTAATTTCATGTTTTATACTTAGGAGAGCATAGGAGAGCGAAAGGAACGAGAAACGGGCCAAAAATAGAGAAAATAGGCCAAAGTACGAAATCAACACAGCCTAGACCTCCTCACACGGGCAGACCACACGGCCGTCTCAATCTCAAAAAATTGAAGCACGATTCACACGGGTATAGCACACGCCCGTGCCATTTTTACAGGCTCGAACAAGGCCTGAAGTAATCACACACGGGTGTGTCCTTGCCGAGCCCAAGTTAAGTTCAATTCGGAAAAGGCCACTTTTGAGGGCTTCTAGGCATTCCAAAGCCTATAAATACACCCTAGAGGAGGAAGAAAAAAGAGAAGGAGAAGAACGGGTAAGGAATTACTCCAAGGAAGCCGATTGATCCATCTCGGAAGTCAGATTCATCCTCAAGACTGAAGATCTCTCCTCAATTTCCCTTTAGGAGTTTTGGGTTTTCTTTATGTTTTGTATTATTTATTCTTCTAAGATGTTTTCTTATTTAGTTATGAACTAAAACCCCTAAATACCTAAGGGGAATGAAACCTAAGATGAATCTTTTTATTATTTTCTGAATCGTATGATAAATATTTAACTTGTTCTTAATTCTTGTTTTGATATCCCAGGATACTAATTCAAGACATGCTCTTATTCAAAGGAGGAATAGACCCTGTCTAAGAGTACTTTTGTCATAATTAAGCAAAGTTGATTACGCGCCTAGAAATAGGGTGATAAGATTTTGTCGGATTAGGGTGAAACCTAATAAGGGGATCCATAGATCGAGTTAATGCAACCCTAGAGTGTTAATTAGAGAAAAGTCTTGGTTATTCAATCTAGGGATTAGATGTTATTAGTCTTGAATAGGGATAATCACATAACTTAAGGATCTCTACAGAACAAGTTGAATGAATAAATCATCCGATTCTGAACCAGAATAACAAGTCTAGGTGGATTTTTCTTTAGGTATTGTCTAAAGTCAATCAATTTTTCCCAGAAGCAAGTCCCCAATTCCTTTCTCTGTGCGTTCTTAGTTTAGATAATTAGTTAATTAAAACAAAACCCCATTATTCTTAGGCTAGATAATAAAAAGAAATCATTACTAGTACTTTTAGTTCCTTTGGGTTCGACAATCTGGTCTTGCTAAAACTATACTACTGTTCGATAGGTACGCTTGCCTACATTGTAATAATAGTTAGTTCAAGAACGAGTAATTATAAATATTTAAAACCTATCACGAAACCTCGCGATCAACATGCCATAATTGTATATTGATAGTATGACGACTCCTGATGAGATAAATTGTATTTTTATTTATATAGTAAATGGATCTTGACGTAGCTATGGTGGATGATGTGGAGAGTAATGCGCCGGCTCTCACTGAAGGGACCGCGCCAATAGATAGTGGGTCCGTGACACTGAGTCAGGGTGGAGGGGCTAGAGAAGCTTACCTCCACATGATGGACACGTGGTATTTGGAGTTCATTCGTATGAATCCGAATACTCCACCTCCCCTACCTCCTCTGATTTCTTAGTACGCTGCTGTAGCTCTACAATGAGTGGATATGGCTAGGAAGGAGAAACTTCTGGTAGACAAGATTCAAAAACAAGGGGCCAAGGAATTCTAGGCGAATATTGACGATGACACGGAGAGAGAAGAGTTTTGGTTGGAGAATACAATTAGGGTATCTGATGAACTATCATGCACGCCTGAGGAGTACGTAAAGTGCGCAGTGTCACCCTTGCGAGACTCGGCCTACCAATGGTGGAATACTCTCGTGTCTGTTGCACTGAGAGAGAGGATAACTTGGGAATTCTTCCTGGAAGAGTTCCGGAAGAAGTACATTAGCCAGAGGCTTATAGACTAGAAAAAGAAAGAATTTTTAGAGCTAAAGCAAGGTCGTAAGACGGTAACAGAGTATAAGCTTGAGTTTGTGAGACTCAGCAAATATGCACGAGAGTGCGTATCTATAGAAGCCGTCATGTGCAAGAGGTTTGAAGATGGTCTGAACGAAGATATACGTCTATTAGTTGGCATCTTAGAATTGAAGGAATTTACGGTGCTCGTGGAGAGAGCGTGTAAGGCCGAGGAATTGGCCAAAAAGAAGAGAAAAGCTGACCTCGAGTCCCAAGACTCAGGGAAAAGACAGATGGGGAAATCACAACAGGCCTCATCTAAGAGATGGAGAGAGTTTCCTATCCAATCAAATGTGTCAATGGGGTTCTTAAGCAAGAGTAAAAACAAACAACACACGGTGTTTAAAACTCAAACCACTTCTATCGCTAGTGTTGGCAATGCTCGGCCAAATAGGCCAGAGTGTCCACAATGTGGTAGGCGTCATTTTGGTGAGTGCCGAGGGGATGAGAGGGGTTGCTTCAAAAGTGGATCACTAGACCACTTCATCCAGAACTGTCTGAAATTAGATGACAAAGAGAAAAAGCAAGATATGAGGGCGAATAGTGCTCCTTCAAGGGGTAGACCACAAAAGAACCCGGGCAGTGAGGCTAGCAGCAGTGGTGCTCCTAGAGATACAGCTATGAGGTCTGAGGGTCGAATGCCTGCAAGGACTTATGCCATTCGTGCTCGCGAAGAGGCATGTTCACCAGATGTGATTACGGGTACTTTTTCTCTTCATGATATTTCTGTTGCTACTTTAATCGATCCGGGTTCTACCATTCTTATGTTTGCATGAAATTAGTTCCCAGTATGAATATGCTAATCGAGTCTATTGAATTTGTAGGAAAAGTGTCTAACCTATTAGGCAAGCATTTGTTAGTTAACCAAGTATTGAGAAATTGTCCCTTGACAATTAAGGGTCATAATTTTCTGACCAACCTCATGCTGTTGCCATTTGATGAATTCGATGTAGTCTTTTGAATGGATTCGTTAACTTCTCATAGTGTTGTAGTGGACTATGGAAGGAAATATATTGAGTTGAAACGTGAAGATGGGAATGTTCTTCGAGTTAAATCAGATGAATCAGATGACTCACCTATAGTAATACCGTCCATTACTGCGGAAAGATATCTGAGAAAAAGGTATGACTTCTACCTTGCATTTGTGTTGAATACTCAGGCGTCTAAAGTGAAAATCAAGATAGTGCCGGTGGTATGTGAGTATCTGGATGTGTTTCCGGAAGAGTTGGCCGGATTACCTCCAACTAGAGAGGTTGAGTTTGGTATCGAGTTGGTCCCTGGTATGACACCTATCTCGATCGCTTCGTATAGGATGGCTCTGATGGAATTAAAAGATTTGAAAGTACAGTTGCAAGAACTAACTGATAAAGGTTTTGCAAGACCGAGTTTTTCCCTGTGGGGTGCTCTGGTACTTTTTGTGAAGAAGAAAGACAGGTCGATAAGGTTTTGTATAGACTACAGACAGCTCAACAAGGTGACTATGAAGAACAAGTATTCCTTGCCACGAATTGATGATTTATTCGATCAGTTGAAGGGAGCCACCATGTTTTCTAAGATCGACTTAAGGTCTGGCTACTATCAGCTAAGGATTAAGGAATAAGATGTACTGAAAACCGCATTTAGAATGAGGTATGGGCACTATGAGTTTCTTGTTATGCCTTTCGGTTTAACAAATGCCTCTGCGGTGTTTATGGATTTGATGAACTGCATTTTCCAGCCATATTTGGATAAGTTCATAGCGGTCTTTATCAACGACATACTGATTTACTCATGTGATGGGAGTGAACACACGGAACATCTGAGAATGGTTTTACAAACCTTGAGAGATAAGCAGTTATATCCGAAGTTCAGTAAGAGTGAATTTTAGCTTAAAGAGGTCGGATTTCTAGGACACATTGTGTCGGGTGATGTGATCAGAGTTGACCCAAACAAGATCTCGGCTATTGTTGAGAGGAAACCGCCGAGGAATGTGTCAGAGGTTCAAAGCTTTTTGGGTTTAACTAGGTACTATAGAAGATTTTTGAATTGATTCTCCATGATAGCTACTTCGATGACAAGGTTGTTACAAAAGGATGTCAAGTTCAAATGGACGGAGAAGTGCCAACAGAGTTTTGAGAAACTAAAGGCTTTATTGACCGAAGCCCTAATTTTAGTACAACCGGAATAGGGGAAAGAGTTTGTGGTGTATAGTGATGCATCATTGAATAGATTAGGGTGTGTGCTTATGCAAAAAGGTAAGGTAATAGCCTATGCCTCGAGACAGCTAAAGCCACACGAGAATAATTACCCGACCCACGATTTGGAGCTAGCAGTCATCATGTTCGCATTAAAAATTTGGAGACACCATTTGTATGGTGAGAGATGTCGAGTATTTACTGACTATAAGAGTCTAAAGTATTTGATGACTCAAAAGGAGTTGAATTTACGTCAACGGTGGTGGTTAGAGTTGATAAAAGGATTATGAGTTGATTATCGACTACCATCCAAGAAAGGAGAACGTGGTCGCCGATGCATTGAGTAGGAAATCCTTGTTCACCTTGAAGGCTATGGATACTCAGTTGACCGTGATTGATGATGGCTTGATTCTAGCCGAGATGAGAGCTAGACCTACGTTCCTTCAAGATATTTGTGAGGCTCAGTAAGGTGATAGGGACTTACAAGCTAAAATGGCCCAGTGTGAGAGGGGAAATGAATTAGAGTTTAGTATTGGTACCGACGGTTGTATTTTAAAATAAAACTTAAGAAAAAGGCTATCATCTTTTTATTTTTCTCCTTCTTCTCCACCGATTTTCCTCCAAGAAAATGGCCATGGAAGCTTGAAATATTTTAGCAACTTAAAGCCTTGGCAAGTAAGTGACTTTGAGGGCTTTTCTTGAATATTTTTGTACTTTTGAGATCCTTGTAGCATGCACTTTCTAACAAGGGGCTATTTTGCAAAATGATTGAAAGTCTAGATTTTACCATGAGAGTGTTCATGTTGTTTTCTGAAATTTTATGGAAGAAAATGAATCATGGTTGTGAAATAAACAACTTTTGTGAAAGGACTTCTCATGAAAAACCCTAATAGGACCATTTTGTAAAGTTTACAAAATAAATAGTAACGTTGTGAAATATTGGGAATTCAGGGTTGTCATAAGAGAGATAAATGGTCGGTTAGGCTTGGCTAATAAGAAAATTCAATAAAAATAGATTTTTGAACCTAGGGGTAAAATGGTCATTTTGCCCAATTATGAATTTTCAAGTGCCTAGATTAATATGCTGATGAAATGAATGAACTTCTATCATTTTAGATCAAGAATTACAAAATCTGGGCCTAGATTGGGGAAAAGTAAAATAAGTGAAATGAATGAATTTCTATCATTTTAGATCAAGAATTACAAAATCTGGGCCTAGATTGGGGAAAAGTAAAATAAGTCGACTAAGCCAAACTAGTCATCTATATTTTGTAATCTGAGGTAAGTTGTATGTAAATAATACAACTACATTGTTATTATATATGTTTGAATTGATATAGCATAAATTGCTTGTTTGTGGAAATGATTATGTATGATGAATATTGAGATAGTAGAACTTCCGTTTGAACCTTAGGAAATAAATCGGATATTCATGCCATGACATTCGGGTTATTTGTGTGCTAGTGTAAGACATGTCTGGGACATGCATCGGCCACATTATGAGAGCCAGTGTAAGACCATGTCTGGGACATCGCATCAGCATTGAGACGAGAGCTAGTGTAAGACCTGTCTAGGACATGCATCGGCCTCGAGATGTAAGCCAGTGTAAGACATGTCTAGGACATGCATTGGCTATGAGATGTGTCAGTGTAAGACCTTGTCTGGGACATGGCATCGGCACGTATAGAGGTGTCAGTGTAAGACCATGTCTGGGACATGGCATCGGCACGAATATCTGAGAGCTAGTGTCAGACCATGTTTGGGACATGGCATGAGCCTTGATTTTGATAGCCAGTGTAAGACCATGTCTGGGACATGGCATCAGCATCATACCCTATGTTTGAGGCTTAGTGAATATCCGATAGCATTCCAAATGGTTCAACGGTGAGAGTTACAGTTTAAGTTAAACAAGAAAAGTATAACCATATTGTGAGTGGTACAGGTACCTGTTTGAAATGTATGAGATGTGGGCTCAATATATGCTATGTGATTTGTATTAGATGTGATGAGTAAGTTTTGCTTATTCCTACTTTAGTACTATGAGCATGAGGATGAATGGTAAAGTTGTTTTTATATTTATTTGCATGCAACTAACTAAGCTTAATGCTTACTCCATCTCCTTTCCATTTTCTTATAGTGCCACCTAATTTGCTCGAGGATTATCGGACATCAGAGGCATCGATCACACTATCATTTGAAGCACTTGGTATAGTTAGATCTTTTATTTTGATTATGACATGTATAGGACCCTGACTTTTGAGTTTATGTCATTGTTAATTGGCCAAATGTGTTGGCTTACTTTAGCATTTGATTCATTTTGTATAAGGCCATGGAAAATGAATAATATTGAAAATTATTATGTGAATGCAAGCTAGTCTTTCATGAATGTGAAATTGTCGGCATGGTTAAATATATGTAATGTATATAGGTCTTAACTATGGTTGTTTGGTTGAGAAATCATATTAAGTTAAACTTGATATGTTGGATGATGTTACATTGTGTTTTACGGTGGCAAACGCTTGGTAGATAGCCTTATATTGTCCATACGGGTAGACACACGGACGTGTTTCTAGGCCGTGTGTGACACACGACCAGCCCCATAGGTGTGTTGTTCAGCCATGTGTCCCCTGCACTTAAAATTTGCAAGTTAGAATGCATGGTAGTAAACACACGGGTAGAGACAAGGCCGTGTGTCTCAGTCGTGTGGAGGACATGGCCTCTGGCGAAAGACGTGTGCCTTAGCCGTGTACCCCTTATTGGATGCTAACGTCAGAAATAGAATGTTAAGGTTTTTAAACACGGGCTAGGACACAGTCGTGTCATGGCCCTATGAGGGACACAGGCCATAGACACGGACATGTGTTAGGCCGTATGAAAACCCCTGTAGGTTCGAATAATCCACAAGTTTCATCCATCCAAAAACTCAATGGATAGTGTAAGCCAAAAGTTTCATCCATCCAAAAATTCAACAACAATGATCTACAAAATAATCCACAAGAATGAATAAGCTTATAGAGCTTAGTAAGAACATACTACATCATTTAATCTAACAATAATTGAATATGACTCATTTATTATTCAATACATAGTTACCGGAGTCTAAATAGGGCAAAAAAGTGCATTCAGGGGTACCAAAGTACAAACAGGGGCACGTATGTGAAATTCAAGGGTACCAAAGTACAAACAAGAGCACGTATGTGCAATTCAGGAGTATCAAAGTACAAATAGGGGCACATATTTGCAATTTAGGGGTATTGAAGTACAAAAAGGAGCATGTATGTGCAATTCAGGGGTATCGAAGTACAAACAGGAGCATGTATGTGCAATTCAACAATAATCTTCTAAAAACATAATAATTAAAGCATCATAATACAAATACACAAATAGAAATTTGTTTACATATTAAAACACTACAAACTTAGCTCGACGACTAGGGTGTAGGAACGTAATCGACTAATCCGAGGCTTTAGCTTTTCCCAGATCTAGATTCGTATGTGGACTATCTTGATCTAACTAGACAAATTTAATCCATTTAATATCCCTAGCATTCAATTTAGTCAACATTTCATATTTTCTATAAAAGTACTATTTTACCCTTAACATTTTAACTTTTCAAAATTTAGTCCTTAAGCTCATAAATTGAAATCTAAGCATTTTAATCCTCTTCTCAAGCTAGTCGAATTCTCTAAGGGCTTAAATCAATCCATACCAATCATCATTTCATAAATTTAGCGTGAACTTTTACTATTTTACAAACAAATCCCTAAATACAATTTTCATCAAAAATTACTTTACAAAACTTGTTTATTTATTAACAAGGACTCATAATCTATTATTAAACATCAAGAATCACACAAAAGCATTCATGGTATAATCCTCAATCTTTAACAGTTTTACAAATTGATCCCCGAGCTAGCTAGATTAAGCTAAAACGACTTCAAAAACATAAAAATCATTAAAAACGGGGTTGAAAACACTTATATGCAAGATATTTAAGCTTGAATGAACAAGCACTCATCCATGGAGATTTCCATCTTCTTAATTTCGGTTAGGGCAAGGAAAAATAAAGATGATACCATTTTTCTTTTGTTTTGTTTTAACCTTATTTACCTAATTACCATTTTAACCTTTAAAAAATTTAATAATTTCAATAAAACCATGTCCATAAACTTCCATTATCACTTCAATTGGTCTAATTACCATCCAAGTCCTTTAGTTTAAGGTTCCATAGCCATTTGACCTTTTTAGCTAAAGGAACTTTTACACTTTTTATGAGTTTATCCTTTTCACTCAATTAATTATTCAAACATCCAAATTTCTTAACAAAATTTTAGTACAACCTTACTAACATCCCATAAACATTAAAATAATAAAATAATAATAATTTACTCACTAGATTTGTGGTCTCGAAACCACTGTTCTAATTTCACTAAAAACGAGTTGTTACACTCTAGCTTCTACATATATCTTTTTTTTTGTATTTTGTCGATACCATAATCAATGGTCTGAAATTTGATAACTTTGCTCTTCAATTTAGCATATGATTTTTGTCGATCTGGGGCAGTTTTCAAATAGTCATGTATAACCCTAGTTTATCATTTGTCTCATGAATCAAATCTATTCCTATAGGTTTCTTTCATTCAACTCTAACTAGTACTATGGATTTCTACATTTACGTTCGTATAAAATCTCGAATGGTGTCATTTTGATACTCGACTGATAATTGTTGTTCTATGTGAACTCAATGTAATGATAACAATTCCTCTCAACTGCCTTCAAATTCAATTATACAGCAATGTGGCATGTCTTCAAATATCTAAACTATCTGTTCTGATTGTCCAACAGTTTCAATACGAGACATTATACTGAAATTCCTTTTCATGATCAAAACTTCATATGATCTACCCAAAAATCCAAAGGTACACCTTAAGTCTTAATCTAAATTGATGATAGTGAAACATCACATAATCTGACAATTTTATAAGTATACAGTTTAGTAAATCTCTCAAGTGAATATTATGTTTTGAAAAGAATGAAGTGTGCAAAATTAATCAATCGATCAACTGTTCTGCATATTGCATCTTTCTTTTTCAGTGAAAATGGTAAACTCAATACGAAATACATATTACCTCGTTTCAATTTTTATTCTCGAATCATCACAAGTTGTAACCATCCTGATGGAATCTGATACTCAACTTAAACTTGTTAATATATTAAACACTTTTTCACTAGCCGAATGTATCAAGTAAATAGTATAATGAATCTCACATAAAATGTCTCGTTTCAATTCTAAATCTTTCATCACATCTAAACAGTTTTGAAAATTTAAATTTCTGTTATCATTAACACTAAACTTAAAAGTCTGATCATTTTTCATAACTCCTGGATTCTCTGAAAGAATACTGATTTAGCTCTTAGTTCGAGTAAAATGGGATTGTCGCGTTCTAAAGTCAATAAATATTCATTGCTTTCAGAGCAAGTAGAGACTTTTGACTCAAAGCATCATCTACTACATTAGCTTTTACTCAAATGATAATCAATAATCAAATCATAATATTCCAACATTTTGATCCATCTAATTGTCTCAGATTTAACTCTTAAGCTTTTGTTAACATAACTTTTGACCATTTGAAACTCTATTCACATTTATTTGACCCCATAAAGTTGATATTTTTCTGCAACAGTTTCATTAGGTTTATAAAAGTAGCTGAGCATTCGTTAATCCAAACAATATTACCAGAAACTCTCATTACTATATCAAGTCTGTAAAGCAGTCTTTAATACTTTTGACTCGTAATTTTGAGCTGACAACAATCTAATTGAAAGTCAATCTTTCAAAATATGGTAGCTCCCTTTTTACTAATCAAACAAATCCGCTATATGGAGTAACATATATTTATTCTTTATGGTAACTATGCTAAACTTTCTGTACCATTTTTTATGATGCAATCGAGATTGAAGCAATTCTGAATGTTATTTCAATAACAATTTCAACTTCCCTTTCAGGAAATTACCGCATTCAAACATACCAACGTCCAAAGTAAAAAATCTTACACAAAATATGTCAAATAGGCGGTGTCCGCAAGTATATGAGTTAGGTTGTAATATAGTTACAATGAAGTAGGTGAGTACTTTGTGGATCATACCTAAAGGAGGTAAACATTAAATTAATCCTAACCTAAACATAAATAGAGAATAAAAGACTATAAAAGGAAATAGTTTGGGAAATTTGATATGAGAATTGAATTAGATCTGAGCACGGGTGATTAGCTCGCTTTGGTAATCATAACTAACTATTGTTTCGGGTTCCCTATTCAATCAACTAGTCGTTACCCTAACAGGTTCTCTCGATCTTCCACTAAAATAAAGAGTCCGCAAGAACTACTTATGTCTCGACCTCATAGTCGAGATTTATAACATCCCAAAATAGGGCCTAGTCAGAACAGTGGTTTTGAGACCACAAATATGATGTTAAAATATTATTTTATGATTATTATTAGGTCTAGAATATGATTATATGCATGTGTTAAAGTTTCATGAAGAAATTCTATGAGTAAGGTGTCTAATTGGAAATTAAGGACTAAATTGAATAAAGTGCAAAACTTGGATTCCAGAAGCAATTTATATGAAATTACTTTAGATTATTAATTAGAATTCCTTAAGAGCAATTTGCCCAATTTCTAAGTTTTTGGACAAAAAATGGGCATGTATGGATAAAATTTGAAAGAGAGGGCTTAAGGGCATTTTGGTCATTTGGCTGATTAATTAAATAAAATGGGAAAATAAAGCAAAACTCAACTCATCTTCTCCACCTTGCTGCAAAAATTTGAGAGCCACTATAGCTAGGGTTTTTTTCACTTTTCAAGCTCAATAGTAAGTGCTCACAAGCCTCGTTTTTAATGTTCTTCGTATTTTTGAAATCCTGGTAACTTACTTTCTCCATTTCTACCCATATTTTGAGTTAGGGTTTATGTATGTAAAGTGACCCATCTGTGACACGTTTATTCATTGATGACTTATAGAGGAATATGAAAGTTGGATTTGTGTTAAACATCTTTTTTTAGGTGATTTTCATGAAAAACCCCTAAAATGGCCTTTTCACAAAAGGTGTAAAATATGTGGTAGAAATGTGAAATAATGGAAAAACATGTGGGATTCCATAAGAGGAAAGAACATTCGACTAGGCTTGGGTAATGTAGAAAATTCATGCATTTCGTCATACAAGCGTAGGGACTAAATCGTAAATAATGTGAAAGGTTAGGGGCAAAATGGTCATTTTGTGTGGGGGTGAAATTTAGACTCGAAAAGAATAATGTGAGGAATTAATGATTCAGTTTTTTTGTTATAGACCCCGAGGAACAAATTCCGGAGGTCAATATAGGAAAACGAAAGGTTTCGAAATAATTGAGACGCAAAACTGAAATGGATACCAGGTAAGTTTGAATAACTTTAAGTAAACTATTAATATGCCTAGATACATGTGTTATGAATGTATGATAATTTGTTATAATGATGGCATAAAAATCCATGAAGTATGTTAATAATAATGAAATGATAATGAATGTCCTGGTTGAAGTCAAAAAGGGAAATTCGATGGATAAACCATGGCTTACATGACTTGAGATCCTGCATGTGTTGCAGAAAAGGATTTAGGCAGGATGGGTACTCTGTTGATCTCAAACATAGAAGGATCTAGCCTGGACGGGTGTTCCTTGGGTGATCGAGCCTTCCGAAGCATATGTGCGCATTGTGGATTTAGCCCGGACGGGTAATCCGACTAGGGTCTGAATTTAGCCTGGACTGGTAATTCAAATCCAAGCTCATTACTGCAACGGATTTAGCCTAAACTAGTAATCCCGACATCACCTTATGAGTTTACATTACAGGAAATTATACCTGGACTGTTAATCTCGCGGTATGATGTGAGGTTCGCAGGAGTGCATACTTGAGATGATCGTTCTTATGACTTGACGATAAATGGATAATCCATCGAGACTTCTGAGAAACTCAACGGGATTAACATGAGATATAAAAATGAAAATGTTGAATGATGAGCTCATCTAAGACAAATTACATGATGTATTGTTATGAGACTAACTTGTTGATTGAGTGCATGTGATAGCGAAACTATTTCATGTTTGTTGGTTTTATTGCCTAATATGGATGCATGCTAATTAATCGGTAAGTTTACTTCCCAGTTATTTGGGCTTACTAAGCATGTAAATACTTATCCCTCTCTTTTCCCTGTCTTACAGAGCTCGTGGACTTACGAAGATTGGGAGACGATTGGAGAGTCAATACACTATCATCTTGTCTAGCTTTGGTATATGATACTCTTATTTTATTTAATGGCATGTATAGGCCTTTTGTTATTTTGTTATATGTGTCATTTGTTTAGCCAATATGAAGGCTTGTAAAAGTATACATATTCACTTGTATATGGCCATGGAGATTGGCTCAGGTTGGTGTAGGTTATGACCTACCAAAATTGTGCATGTTATGTTCCAATGTTCTTGTGATGATTAAATATGGTGTAGTACAATTAGTCATATGTAGCATGACCAAAGGGGTGGTTAGGCCACAATTTTGGCAATGAGTTAAGATAATGAGCCAATCTTAATTGAGTCACAAGTCATGGAAATCCTTAAGATAAAGGGGACAACCTAGCCTGTATAAAAACCGATGAGATGAGGTTTACATGCAATAAGATATATTAAGGTCATTTAAGAGTATAATTAGACCATGTTAAGTGTTATTGAAAACTATAAATGGATATGGTTATTACAGGGTGACCTAAGACTTGGAAAATAGCCTAACAAGGTCCACACGTGTGCACACACGGGCGTATGTCTAGGCCATGTGTGACACCCGAACCGCCCCATAGGCATGTGGAATGGTCGTGTGTCCCCTGCACCTAAAAATATTAAGTCAGAATGCATGGTAGTAAACACACGGGTAGAGACACAGCTGTGTGTCTCAACCGTGTGGAGGGCACGGCCTAGCACACGGGCGTGTGTCTTGTCCGTGTACCCTAAATGCATGCTGACGTCATGAATAGAATGCTCGAGTTTTTAGACACGGGCAACCACACGGGCATGTCTAGGCCGTGTGAAGGACACGGTCATGTCTAGGCCGTGTGAAGGACACGGGCATGTGCTTCGTTTTATGAAAACCCTTGTAGGTTTGAAATAGAAAATAAATTCAATTAATTCCACACGGGTAGGGGACAAGGGCGTGTCCCAAAGCACACGGGCGTGTGTGCATTGCCTCTACACGGGCGAGTGAGGCTTAACTTAGAAAAATTTTCAAGAACTCTCTCAAGTCCTCGATTTAGTCTCAGACCTTTCTCAATGTATGTTTTGGGCCCTGTAGGCTCATAATAGGGACACTAAGATGTTGTTTGATTGGGTTCAAATTGGAACAAAAGTTTATAACCCGTATTTCCCAAAAATGTTCTAGTACATGTCTGGTAACGCCTCGTACTTGTTCTCGATCTCAGGTACAGGTAAGGGGTGTTACATATAGTGGTATCAGAGTTATAGTTTCGTCGATTCTAGGATTACCATAGGTGTATCGAGTTTAGCTATACATGCCATTATACGAATGTGATAGTTTGATATCTCCTAATTGTTTAATTGTCTTTGAATATAGTAAATGTCTTCCTATCATGCACAAGATGAGTCTGAGGGAGCGGAGAGCTATGCTCCAACTTCCGTACAACAAGCTGTTTCTTGTAGTAGTAGAAGGCCTATGTCTGAAGGCCGGGAAGAGGCTAGAGCCACCTTCTTTGACATGATGGATGAATGGTTTGGGGATTATTTGAGGAATTGCCCCAACATACCACGACCTCCCCCGCCTCCTTAACCGACCTGATGAAGAAGTGCCACAAGGTATGGCACCTGTAGGAGTTGGTAAAGCCCCGGTGGACAAGCTTAGAAAGTATGGGGCTGAAGACTTTAGAGCTAAGATTGATGATGATGCTGAACAAGCCGAGTTCTAGCTCGAGAATACTACACGAGTGTTGGATGAATTATCGTCCACACCTGAGAAGTGTTTAAAGTGTGTTGTATCTCTCCTAAAGGGTACTGCATACCACTGGTGGAAGACCGTATCTTTAGTGGTACCAAAGGAAAACATTACTTGGAAACTTTTCAAAGCAGAGTTTAAGAAGAAATACATAAGTCAAAGGTCCTTAGACTCGAAGCAAAAGGAGTTCCTGGAACTTAAACAAGGAAATAAAACTGTAGCGGAATACGAAAGGAAGTTTGTAAGGCTAAGTTAGTATGTGACTAAATGGGTTCAAACAGAGTCAGAAATGTGTAAATGCTTCGAGGAAGGTCTGAATGAAGAAATCAAGCTATTATTGGGATTCTTGAGATACGCGAGTTTGCTACATTAGCTGATCGGGCCAAGAAGGCCGAGGAACTCAATAATAATAAAAAGCAAGCTAAGAGAGAAGCTCGAGTTGCGAACAAGAGATTCCGCAGTAAGACGCTCTCATTTCCCACAAAGAAATCAAGGAGTCAACATGAACGCTCCACTTCATTGATAGGATATTTGGGTAGAGCGAGAGGCTCCAAACGATGTAATCAGAAGTCTTCCTCCCCTATGGTGACTAGTGTGGGGAGTGTAGATGACTAAAAGCCAAAGTGTAAAAGCTGCAATAAATTTCACTTTAGATAGTACCAGATGAAGAGCGGTGCGTGCTATAGATGTGGTTCTCTTAACCACTTCCTCAGAGACTGCCCAGAGTGAGCCGATAAAGAGGTGGAAGTAGCCCCAAAATTGAGAAGTTCTATTCCACAAGGTAGATCTCTAAAATATCCTGGAAGTGCTAGTGGCAGTCGGGTTACAACCAAAGACACTGCAAAATCAGAGACTCGAGCCCTGGCAAGAACGTATGCAATACGCGCTCGAGAGGAAGCCTCTGCTCCTGACGTCATCACGGGTACTTTTTCTCTTTTTAACACTTGTGTTGTTGCCTTAATTGATCTGGGATTGATGCACTCATACATTTGCATGAGATTTATGTCTAGTATGAATATATCCATTGAACCTACGAAATTTATAATCAGAGTGTCAAACCCATTAGGCAAGTCAGTCTTGGTCGATAAAGTCTATAAGAATTGTCCTTTGAAGATTCAGGGTCACTGTTTTTCGGGTAACCTTATGTTATTGCCATTTGATGAGTTTGATGTAATACTTGGCATGGATTGGTTAGCCCTGCATGATGTAACTATAAATTGTGGTGGCAAGTATATTCAATTGAAGTGCCCAGATGGTAAGATTCTACAGGTTGATTCAAGAGAGTTAGATACTTCGTCGGTTGTAATCAAAGCAATAGTTGCTCAAAGATATATGATAAAAGGGTACAAAGCCTACCTTGCTTTTATACTGAACACTAAGGAAACGGAGTTGAAGATTGAGTCTGTACCAATAGTATGTGAATATCTAGTCATGTTTCCAGAAGAATTACCTGGACTACCTCCTAATAGAGAGATAGAGTTTGGTATTGAACTACTGCCAGGAATAGCTCCTATTTCTATTGCTCCGTACAGGATGGCACCAACTGAGTTGAAAGAGTTAAAAGCACAGTTGCAAGAACTGACGGATAAAGGTTTTGTAAGGTCGAGCTTTTCGCCTTGGGGTGCTCCCATATTGTTTGTAAAGAAGAAGGATGGTTCGATGAGGCTAGGCATAGATTATCGGCAACTGAACAAGGTGACTATTAAGAATAAGTATCCTTTGCCAAAAATCGATGATTTGTTCGACCAGTTGAGGGGAGCCACTGTGTTCTCTAAGATAGACCTGAGATCCGACTACTATCAGTTGTGAGTTAAGGAATTGGATGTGCCTAAAACAACTTTCATAATGAGGTATGGTCACTATGAATTCCTTGTCATGCCATATGGTTTAACGAATGCACAGGCCATATTTATGGACCTAATGAATAGGATATTTCGGCCGTACCTGGACAAGTTCGTCGTCATGTTCATTAACGACATTTTGATTTATTCCAAAGATGAGACAGAGCATGCGAAGCATTTGAGAACTGTGTTGTAGACTTTACGGGAAAAAAATTGTATGCTAAGTTTAACAAGAGTGAATTTTGGCTCCAAGAAGTAGGGTTCTTGGGTCATGTTGTTTCGGGTGATGGCATCCGAGTTGATCCAAGTAAGATCTCTGCCATCGTTGAATGGAAACCATCTAAAAATGTAGTCGAGGTTAGAAGCTTTTTGGGCTTAGTCGGTTACTACCGAAGATTTTTGAAAGGATTCTCCATGATAGCGACTCCCATGACGAGGTTACTATAGAAAGACGTGAAGTTTGGATGGATAGAAAAGTGTCAGCAGAGCTTCGAGAAGTTGAAGACATTGCTGGCTGAAGCTCCAGTTTTAGTATTGCCTGAACCGGGAAAAGAGTTTGTAGTCTATAGTGATGTGTTCTTAAATGGACTGGGTTGTGTAATTATGTAAGATAGCAAGGTGATAGCCTATGCTTCGCGGCAGTTGAAGCCACACAAGAAGAATTACCCGACGCACGACTTAGAGCTTGCCACCATTGTTTTTCCCTTGAAAATCTGGAGGCATTACTTATATGGTGAGACTTCCCATATATTCACAAACCAAAAGAGTTTGAAGTATTTGATGACTCAAAAAGAATTGAATTTGAGACAACGGTGATGGTTAGAACTAATTAAAGATTACGAGTTGATCATCGATTATCACCCGGGAAAGGCGAATATGGTCGCCAACGCGTTAAGCAGAAAATCTTTATTTGCACTAAGGGTCATAGATGCTCGATTGGAGTTGCTTAATGATGGTTCGGTTTTGGCAGAGCTACGGGCTAGGTTGACATTTCTTTAGGAAATTTATAATGCTTAGACTAATGATAATGTCCTGCAAGCTAAAAGAGCTCAATGTGAGTCAGGCAATGAATCAGATTTTTAGATTAATCCTGATGGATGCTTGATGTTCAGAGACAGAGTTTGCGTACTGAGGGACAATGAAATTATTCAGAAAATCTTGCAAGAGGCACATGATAGCTATTTTTCTATTCATCCGGGAAGTACCAAGATGTATAATGATTTGAAGAAAATGTACTGGTGGGATGGCATGAAAAGAGACATCTCCGAATTTGTATCGAAATGCTTGATATGTCAGCAAGTCAAAGATGAACATCAAGTACCCTATGGTTTACTATAGCCTATGATGGTCCCTGAATGGAAGTGGGACAGAATCACTGTGGACTTTGTGACAGGATTACCATTGACCCCGAAAAAGAAAGATGCTATATGGGTTATGGTTGATAAGTTGACAAAGTTAGCTCATTTTATTTCGATAAGGATAGATTATTCACTTGACAAGTTGGCCGATTTGTATATATCTGAAATTGTGAGATTACACAGGGTACTGTTATCGATTATTTCAGATAGAGACCCCAGATTCACTTCGAGATTCTGGAAGAAGTTACAAGAAGCCTTGGGTACTAGGTTGAGTTTTAGTACACCTTTTCACCCACAGACTGATGGCCAGTCTAAACGGATGATTCAAATTCTTGAGGATATGTTGCGATGTTGTATCCTTGAATTTTAGGGCAGCTGGGAAAAATACCTGCCATTGGTAGAGTTTGCCTACAACAACAGATTTCAAACAAGTTTGAAGATGGCACCTTATGAGGCCTTGTATGGCAGAAAGTGCCAAACTCCATTGTATTGGACAGAAATCAAGGAGAGTCAGATTCACAGAGTTGATCTAATCAAGGAAACTAAAGAAAAGGTTAAAGTGATACGTGATTGCTTAAAAACTGCATCGGATAGACAAAAGTCATATGCTGATCTTAAAAGAAAATAGATTGAATTCCAAGTTAGGGATAAAGTATTCTTGAAAGTATCTCCATGGAAACAGGTATTGAGATTTGGCCGGAAAGGCAAACTAAATTCCCAATTTATCGGACCGTACGAGATCATTGAAAGAGTTGGACCATTAGCCATCACTTGGCATTGCCACCAGAACTGGAAAAGATTCATGATGTATTCCATGTATCTATGTTAAGGCGATATCGATCAGACCCCTCACATGTGATTTCACCGACGGATATCGAAATTAGACCGGACATGACCTATAGTGAAGATCCGGTAAAGATTCTAGCTCGTGAAGTTAAACAGTTGAGAAATAAAGATGTGGCTTTGGTAAAAGTATTATGGCATCGACATGGTGTGGAAGAGGCTACATGGGAACCAGAAGAAACCATGAGAAGCCAATATCCGAACCTGTTTACTGTAAGACTTTCGAGGACGAAAGTCCCTAAATGGGGGAGAAATGTAACATCCCAAAATAGGGCCTAGTCGAAACAGTGGTTTCGGGACCAAAAATTCGATGCTGAAATATTTAATTTATGATTATTATGAGGTCTAGAATATGAGTATATGCATGTGTTAAAGTTTCATGAAGAAATTCTATGAGTAAGGTGTCCAATTGGAAATTAAGGACTAAATTGAATAATGTGCAAAAATTGGATTCTAGAAGCAATTTATATGAAATTACTTTAGTTTATTAATTAGAAGTCCTTAAAGAGCAATTTTCCCAATTTCTAAGTTTTTGGACAAAAAATGGGCATGTATTGATAAAATTTGAAAGAAAGGGCTTAAGGGCATTTTGGTCATTTGGTTAATTAATGAAACAAAATGGGAAAATAAGCCAAAACTTAGCTCATCTTTTCCACCTTGCTGTCGAAATTTGAGAGCCACCATAGCTAGGGTTTCTTCACTTTTCAATCTCAATAGCAAGTGCTCCCAAGCCTCGTTTTTAATGTTCTTCGTATTTTTGAAATCTCGGTAACTTACTCTTTCCATTTCTACCCATATTTTGAGTTAAGGTTTATGTATGTAAAGATACCCATGTGTGACATGTCTATTCTTTGATGATTTATGGAGGAATATGAAATTTGGATGTATGTTAAACATCTTTTTCTAGGTGATTTCATGAAAAACCCCTAAAAGGACCTTTTTGCAAAAGGTGTAAAATATGTGGTAGAAATGTGAAATAATGGAAAAAAATGTGGGCTACCATAAGAGGAAAGAACATTCGGCTAGGCTTGGTTAATGTAGAAAATTCATGCATTTCATCATACGAGCCTAGGGACTAAATCATAAATAATGTGACAGGTCAGGGGCAAAATGGTTATTTTGTCTGTGGTAAAATATAGACTCGAGAAGAATAATGTGAGGAATTAATGATTCATTTTTATTGTTATAGACCCCGAGGAACAAATGTTGGAGGTCGATCAAGGAAAACGAAAGGTTTCGAAATAACCGAGACGCAAAATCGAAACGGATACCAGTTAAGTTCGAATAACTTTAAGTCAACTATTAATATGGCCAGTTACATGTGTTATGAATGTATGATAATTGGTTATAATGATGGCATGAAAATCCATAAAGTATGTTAATAATAATGAAATGATAATGAATGTCTCGGTTGAAGTTAAAAAAGGAAATTCGATGGATAAACCATGCATTACATGACTTGAGATCCTGCATGTGTTGCAGAAAATGATTTAGCCCAGACGGGTAATCCGTTGATCTCAAACATAGGAAGGATCTAGCCCGGACGGGTGTTCCTTGAGTGATCGAGCCTCTCGAAGAATATATGTGCATTATGGATTTAGCCCGGACGGGTAATCCGACTAGGGTTTGAATTTAGCTTGGATTGGTAATTCAGATCTGAGCTCATTCGGGTGTTTGTCGATGCAAAGGATTTAGCCTAAACTGGTAATCCCGACATCACCCTATGAGTTTACATTGCAGGGAATTTAGCCTAGACTGGTAATCCCACCGTATGATGTGAGGTTCGCAGGAGTGCATACTTGAGATGATCGCTCTTATGACTTGATGGTAAATGGATAATCCATCGAGACTTCTGAGAAACTAAACAGGATTAACATGAGATATAAAAATGAACATGTTGAATGATGAGCTCATCTAAGACAAATTACATGGTGCATTGTTATGAGACTAACTTTTTGATTGAGTGCATGTGATAGGGAAACTATTTCATGTTTATTGGTTCTATTGCCTAATATGGATGCATGCTGATTAATTGGTAAGTTTACTTTCCAGATATTCGGGCTTACTAAGCATGTAAATGCTTATCCCTCTCTTTTCCTTGTCTTACAGAGCTCGTGGACTCGTGAAGATTACGAGACGGTTGGTGAGCCAATACACTATCATCTTGTCTAGCTTTGGTATATAGATACTCTTATTTTGTTCAATGGCATGTATAGGCCTTTTGTTATTTTATTATATGTGTCATTTGATTAGCCAATATGAAGGCTTATAAAAGTATACATATTCACTTGTATATGGCCATGGAAATTGGCTTAGGTTGGTATAGGTTATGACCTACCAAATTGTGCATGTTACGTTCCAATGTTCTTGTGATGATTAAATATGGTGTATTACAATTAGTCACATATAGCATGACCAAATCACATGGGGTGGTTAGGCCACAATTTTGGCAATGAGTTAAGATAACGAGCCAATCTTAATTGAGTCACAAGTCATGGAAATCCTTAAGATAAAGGGGACAACCTAGCATGTATAAAAACTAATGAGATGAGGTTTACATGCAATGAGGTATATTAAGGTCATTTAAGAGTATAATTAGACCATGTTAAGTGTTATTGAAAACTATAAGTGGATATGGTTATTAGAGGGTGACCTAAGGCTTGGAAAATAGCCTAACAAGGTCCACATGGGTGGACACACGAGCGTGTGTCTAGGTTGTGTGTGGCACACGAACCGCCCCATGGGCGTGTGAAATGGTTGTGTCCCCTAGACCTAAAAATATTAAGTCATAATGCATGGTAGTAAACACACGGGTAAAGACACGGCCGTTTGTCTCAACCATTTGGAGGGCACACGGCCAAGACACACGCTCACACATTTGGAGGGCATGGCCTAGCACACAGGCGTGTGTCTTGGCTGTGTGTCCCTAAATGCATGCTGACATCGTAAATAGAATGCTCGAGTTTTTGGACACGAGCTACCACACGGGCGTGTTTAGGCCATGTGAAGGACACGGGCGTGTGCTTGGCCGTGTGAAAACCCCTGTAGGTTCGAAATAGAAAATAAATTCAATTAATTCCACACGGGTAGGGGACACGGGCGTGTGAGGCTTAACTTAAAAAATTTTTCAAGAACTTTCTCAAGTCCTCGGTTTAGTCTGGGACATTTCTCAATGTATGTTTTGGGCCTCGTAGGTCCATAATAGGGATAATAAGATGTTTGATTGGATTCAAATTGGAATGAAATTTTATAGCCCGTATTTCCTAAAAATGTTAGAGTACATGTCTGGTAATGCCTCGTACTTGATCCCAATCTCGGGTATGGGTAAAGGGTGTGACAAGATTGGTTCGGGGTTAAGGTGTTCATAGATAGGCCATACCAATTTTGGGTTAATTTCCACCTAAATGACTTCATAGGTTCGTCAAGCCTAGGGTTTAATTTTTTCCTCCCCAACTAGTTGATCCCCTAAGAAAACCCTAAATAATAATCAATTAATCATACCTCTACTCACTAATCCACAGTAAGAGGATTATTTCCTCATGAATCTTAAAAAATAATAAACTTGATGGAAAAGATGAACATTAATAGCAAATCAATAGATAAAAGTTTAAGAGAATCTTGAATTGTATTTAATTTAAGCACGAAATCCACAAAAAGTTTATCAAGTTCCACATATTAAATCTCTCGACAAATGCAAACTAAAAATAACCTAAAGCCTAAGACAAAGGAAAAAAATTAAAATCTAAAACTACAAAGAAAGTTATATCGTATGAAAAGTTGTCCATCACAGATGCTAAATGAGCCTATTTATAAAGTTAGGGTTGTCGTCATCCTCAACCTTATGTCAACTAACGCTCTCATGTTTAATATATGATTATGCAGAACAAAATACCCCTGGCTCGTAAGTATTTCTCATACAGGACCGATGTCGCAACACCCTAATGTCTGTGTCACAACATCGAAGGAAGTTTGCTGATACACAAGGTAGCTTTAGAGGTGTGTTGCGACATCCCTTATTTGTGTCACGACACTGAAGGTAGCCTTGGAATTCTTTCTCTCTGCTCACTATATTGCAACATCAAAACTCCCCATGTTGCAACATAGCGATCAATATTGAGTTGGTATACCCTCTAATTATCTCTTGCACACTCACAAAGTATATTAGCTCACTCTTAGGCCTCTTTTGGCCCCTAAGTTCAATAAAAGACTTAAAATACACTTTTTATTAAATGTAAACAAAACTAGGAAAACTTGATTAAAACATAATAAAAGTACTAGTATTCAAGCTCCTCTAGTGCGAAAACTAGTTTAATCTACTACACCGAATTATGACAGATCAAGCAACAACTTGACAATCTTTCAGGAATCACAATAATAAATTTGTTAGTTGATGAAACATGTTCTATCTTTATTTTTGGTACTCTGGTATCTAAAATGTAGTTGAATAGACCTTACAACCTCTTTCTATCAATACTCGGGCTAATATTACTGATATGATATTGGCCAAAAAATCCAATCTGTCTGTCTACCATTAAATATAACATCATACTAAGTTAGCCAGTCTATACCGAGGATAATATCAATCAGCTATGGTTTTAGGAATCATAGCCTCTTTTTTAGCTTAGACAACATAAGCTTTATTTGGTGCACAAGCTTTAGATCTCAACATCGTACCTCTAGTCCCACCTTGACTAATTCCTACATAACCACTAATTCTCAATTTCTTACTTCTCTGTGCAGTTAACATTGGTTTAATAGTCTAATAATTTATAACATTTGATTTTATCGAGCAATCCTTTATCAATTGCTCAGTAAAGTTACATCCAAAATAGGCTCCCATTGTCACTTTGTATTTCCTCGAAATGATTTCTATCGCAATTTTCATCAATCAATTTATTCATGTCCCATACTCTATCCATACTAACCACTAACATAACCTTAGTCTTCGAATAAATCTGTTTAGACATATGTTTTCTCATATTTCCTGTAGGGCGACGGATTAACTTTTGAAATCTCTTGTCTACTTAGATGAAGAGTCAGCAAAGATCTGGTCATGCTCTATTTTCCAATGTCTCGATTTTTTGGCTTGGATCAATCTTTTCCATTTAATATCTTAACCATCTCTAAGCTTACTCAATTAGTACATCAAATTCTTTCAAGTCTAAAGCCCCCAAAATTATTCAGATGTCCCTCTTTCATGTCACATATCAAAATTTTATTAAGTGTTGTTAATTATCAAACAAGCTTTAGAAGTGGTGTAGTGGTTAAAAAGCTTAAGTAACTTGTAAAAGACTTAATTTTTAGCCTCTCTAACATCATTTTTTTTAAATTCATGCAAAATTTAGTCAACCTTCCGAAGCAAAAACCGTCCACCTTATAGCATGTAACTCCTATTCTTTATTTTGTTTTGTAACTCTATATTTTAAATTTGAAAAGGGTGAAACTCCTAAAATTATTGTGCTTTACTCTCCCTAACTATCTTGTCCCCTCTTGAATGTTTTGTTGGCGAGTTTCACTAGGTGACCATCCACTCCACTCCCTCTCACTCTCTCATTTTGTTTTGTTTTCATAAAAATCCTCTTTTCTCCTCCTTCCCCTCCTCCTTATGTCTCCCCCTTAAGATGTGACAATATTAATCTACAATTTTGGTGGTTTATCTGTAATACCTCTAACCCGTATCTGTCGTCGGAACAAGGTTATGAAGCATTACCAGAATATACAGATCAAGTAAACAGATACTTCATTTAATACAATACTAAGGTCAGAAATCAAACATAAAGTCCCTTATATGAACCCTCGAGGTCCAAAACATGTATTAGAAATGAGTTGGGACTAAACCAGTTACTCAGAGAATTTTTCACAAAATCTCAAAATTTTTCCTAGGTGCAGGGGTCACACGCCCTTGTGGTCAAGCCGTATGGTTCACACAGCCGAGAGACATGCTTGTGTGCTAGACCGTGTGTAGATGCAAGGATCACACGACCAATCCACATGCTCGTGTGCCAGGCCATGTGATCAATTATGAGCATTTTGTTTTGACATTTTAAAGATGTAAGGGACACACAGCCATGCCACATGCCCATGTACTAGGCCATGGGTCACACGTAACTGAGACACACGCCCGTGTCTCTCTACCCATGTGGATGAAAATAGGCTATTTTCCAAGCCACATTTCTCACCCATTATGTCTTCTTCCTACACCAATACTTTAATATATTAACAAGCCATTTTAGAACAATTAATTCAAGTCAAAACCAAGTCTCATGCATGACATATCATCACATACAACCAATGTGCTCTTAAGCACCTCAGATGACACTTTACCAGCATGTAACCAAATGTACAAACTTTCTTAACCTATCAAATTAACCTATATGCATATTTTACCAAATATGCTAAAATTAATCATCAATATGCCAACATGATTTCTATCATTCAACCATTTAAGCATACACCAAACATGTTATAGCCTCATTTATACTTATCAAAACATGTTCATTACAAGCCATTCCAATGGCTAGTTATAACCCAAACATTTACATTCCAACAACATTGACGAATTAACCTATACATGCCATTATAACCATAATTAATTTACCATATATACTAAGAAGGGTCGATGGATAGTGTGAGTGATCTCTGCCAATGCTTCCAATCCAACGAGCTTCTGAATTACTATAGAATAAGGGAAAATAAAATAGAGTAAGCATGAAATGCTTAGTAAGTTCGTATAACATGGTAATTAACTTACCATTCATTCATATTCAAGATAAACATGCAAAGCACATTCAATCCATTTGGTCAAAGCCCTAACACATATCCTCATTATCCTTGTTAGTCGTATATTTCATAATAACATCAAGAAACATGTATGGGCTCAACAATAATCAGATTTCCATATACATATGCTTTCCACATCATGCATTCATATAACATATAAAAATCATATTCCTATATTTCCAATTCATTTTCATAATAATTCATCTCGAGTTCAAATTATTTCATGTCAGAATTTTGCCCATTAAATTATTTGAAATATCAATGTCACACGGGTAGTACACTTAAGGTGTACAAATCTATAATTATAGATGAACATATTCATCAAATAAACTCTATGTTCATATATCATCATCTTGTATTTCCTTATATCATGTATCATCATTTTTCATATATTTCAGACAGATACGTGTGTTAACTCATTTCGTGTTCATATCTTCCCATGTTAGGATTTTGCCCGTTGAATTTATTTGAAATATTGATGGATACATAAGTAGTACACTCGAAGTATTCAAATCAGAAACCATCAATTCATATTCAGAGTACTCATTAGTGCACATAATCGGGAAACCCTTTCTCGAGCCATATAACAGGTAGCTCACAAAGAGCCATATCAAGAACCTCACAAAGAGCCTATCGAGAAGCTTATCTGGGCTATATAATGGGAAGCTCATGAGAGCCGTAATTGAGAAGTTCAAAAAGAACTTTTAATCAGAAAGCTCATGATGAGCCTATCGGGAAGCTCACAAAGAGACAATTTAACAGGAAGCTCACGAAAAGCCTAATTTGGGAAGCTCACGAAGATCAATATAATAGGATGCTCATACAAGCTAAGGTGTGTCCACAACACATGTAGGATCACAACCTATCAGGACACTCCGAAGAGCTATAACGGGATAAGAAAACATGCTTAATTGATGAAAGTAAGCTTGCTTGAGCTACTTTCTCTTAGCTAGGGTTCCCATGGAAATAATTTGGAAAAGATGATGAAAAAGATGATATTTTCATTATTTAATTAATTATCATTTATTTTTTCACTTTCTATTTTCATCATTTTCTTTATTTTATTTTCCATGGATGAATCATCATCCTTAACCACTAAGCATTTTTAAATGGTCTATTTGCCATATAAGGACCTCCACTTTAAATTTCTATAGGTATTTAATCCTTTTAGCTATTAAAACTCAACTTTTTCACTTTGTGCAATTTAGTCCTTTATCAAATTAAACATGTAGTCGGTAAATTTTCTTTACGAAATTTTTATACGACATTACTATCATACTATAAACCATAAAATAATATAAAAATAAATTTTCTTCCAAAATCGAATTTGTGGTCCTGAAACCACTGTTCGATTTTTACTGAAAATGGGTTGTTACATTATCCACAACCTACATATTTTGACAGCTTGTCTATGAATTTGGTGTCTTTGTCCACAATTATATGTACTAGTAGCGTGTCTGCAAATTTGGTGGCTTCTTCCACATATATGTTGTTGTGTTGTGGTTGGATGAGTTCCAAGAAACTCCTTATGGTGTGTAGCAGTGATGGGTAGGATATTTTAAAAGAATTTGCATAATTATTTTTAAAAACTTGCACTGTCATACTCATGTGCCTAAAAATTGGTTATTTCGTATGCTAAGTAAGTGCTTATTGTAACAGCCTAATTTTGGGTCTAGTTGGAACAGTGGTTTCGGAACCACAAGACCGACATAGTAAAGTTCGGTTTTATTATATTTTTATAGTTTAAAATTTCACAGAACAATTTTGTGAAAATTTCGTTCAAAAATTTTGACATTTAGGCATTCAATTTTGTTAAAAGGACTAAATTGTAAAAAGTACAAAAGTTGAGATCTACATGTTAGAGGTGTCCAACTGTTATGAAATTTTAAATTGGAGGTCTTTAAATGGTAATGACACCATTGGTTAAGTTGGTGGACAAAAATGGATATAGTTTGGTATAATTCTACAGTTTTTCATTAAGGGTAAATTGGTCATTTGGTAATTAAAATGAATTAAAAACAAAATTAAAAGCCAATTTTTGTCCATCATCAACCCCTTGGCTGAATTTCACATGAGGAAGACATATCTAGGGTTTTTCAAGCTTTCAAGCTCGATTGTAAGCCCGTTTTAGCCCCATTTTTAAGGTTCTTTACATTTTTGAAATCCTCATAGCTCGGTTTAGCTATTTCCACCATTATTTTGAGCTAGGGTTTGTGTTTAAAAATTTATCGATGGATGACATTCATGTGTTTTGATGTTTTATGGAAGAATATGAAAGTTTGGGGTGTGATAAACAACTTTTACTAAGTGATTTTTTGATGAAATTGCATAAAAGAACCTATTTGTAAAAGTTGTAAAATTATGTGTAGGAAATGTGATTTAGTGAAAACTGTGAGATGTCATAAGAGGGAATATGAATTGGCTAGGCTTAGGATTTGAGAAAAATAAGTGCTTTTCATCTTACGAGCCTAGGGGAAAAATTGTAAATATGTGAAACTTTAGGGGAAAAATCTAATTTTCCATAGTGTGATGTTTGGACTAAATTGAATAATGTGAGTATTAAATGAGTTAAATGTATTATTCTAGAGCAAGAAAGACGAGGAATTGACCTTGATCAAGGAAAATAAAAGGCTGTGGACTAAATTGCAAATTTATCATATTTTGCACCGAGGTAAGTTTGTATGTAAATAATGCATCGTTTTTACTTACGTTATCACATTTTATTATGTTTTATAAAATGTGGCTGAATATTGAATGAAATTGACATGCATTCCATCCACAAATCGACGATCAATATGAGTGATTCAAATTCTCAAAGATATGCTTCCCTGTTGTGGTTTAGAGTTTGAAGGTAGTTGGGAGAAATACCTATCATTGGTCGAATTTACTTATAATAACAGTTATCAGTCGAGTATAAAGATGGTATGGTATGAAGCATTGTATGGCCGCAAACGCAGAACTCCGTTGTACTGGACCGAGCTTAATAAGAAACAGATTCAAAGGGTTGATTTGGTTAGAGAAACTGAAGAAAAGGTGAAAGTGTTTAGTTCTAAACTATTTCTAAAGCATGTTTTAGGCCTCGTAGACTATTGTAAGGAAAAAATTGAATGATGATTATATGAAATGATTGAATGTATGAGAAAAGTACGATTATATGTGTTATAAGTCTAGTAATGCTCCATAACCCTATTTCAGCGTTGAATACGGGCGAGGGGCATTACATTTATTGGTATCAGAGCTGCAGTTTAGTCGATTCTAGGACTAACGTAGCATATGTGAATCTAGTTATACATGTCATATATTTAAACTGAGATAGTGTAATGACTCTTGACATTTTCAAATGTGTTTTTATAAAGTAAATGGATCCTGATCGAGCTGTAGTTGATGAGGTTGAGAGTAATGCACCTACTCCCACTCAAGGGACAACACCGTTTGATTCTAGACCTGTAACCAGTAGCCAAGGAGGACAGGCTAAAGAAGCCTTCTTCCAAATGATGAACAAGTGGTTCACACAATACATTCGTACGAACCCGGCTCCTCAACAACCTCTACCCCTACCTATTCCCCTAGCGATCCATGTAGTTCCTCAAGGTATGGATCCTTTGCGATTTAATAAACCACCTGTTGATAAGATACCGAAACACAGGGCTGAGGAATTCAGAGCCACTGTTAATCATGACCTTAAGAGAGCCGAGTTTTGGCTTGGGAACACTATTCGGGTATTTGATGAACTGTCTTGTACACTTGAAGATTGTTTAAATGTGTTGTATCACTGTTGAGAGACACTGCGTATCAGTGGTGGAATACCTTGATATCTGTAGTTCTGTGAGAAAGAGTTACTTGGGAGTTCTTTCAACTTGAATTCAGAAAGAAATACATCAGCCAAAGGTTCATTAATCAGAAACGAAAGGAATTTTTTGAATTAAAATAGGGCCATATGTCGGTAACAGAATATGAAAGAGAGTTTGTATGACTCAGCAAATATGCTCGTGAATGTGTTTCTTCCGAGGCTATAATGTGTAAAAGGTTTGAAGATGGATTAAATGAAGAAATCAGACTATTAGTTGGGATTTTTGAGCTAAAAGAGTTTGCAAAGCTGGAGAGATTAGCAAAGAGAAAAGAAAAGTCGATTCTAAGGCTAGAGACTTTAGAAAGAGATTTGAAGGCAAATCACATCAGTCGGCAACAAAGAAATCTAGAGAATATCATCCTCGTTCTATTGCTGCTACAGGGATTTCAATCAGAGATAGAGATGCAAGACATTTCAGCTCTAAATCTCAAATGACATCTGTTGCCAGTGTGGGTAGTGTTAGAAATGTTGGACCTTAATTTAAGCATTGCAATAAGAGACATTACGGTGAATATAGAATAATGAGCAAAGCTTGTTTTAAATGTGGATCTCTTGATCATTATCTCCAGGATTGTCTAGAAAAGTTTATAGCTGAAAGAGATCAACCAGCAAAAGCAAGTAACACGGCTACTAGAGGGAGATCATCCCGAAACACAGGAAATATGAGTGGTAATTGAGGTACTACGAGAGATTCTACTGTGAGATCTGAGGCATGAGCACTTGTCCGAGCTTATGCTATCTGTGCACGGGAGGAGGCAACATCGCCAGACGTTATTACCGATACTTTTTCTCTTTTCAATATTGATATAGTTGCGTTGATAGATCCTGGATCACTCATTCATATATCTATATGAATTTAGTATTTAAATAGAGTTTACATGTCGAGTCTATAAAATTTTCAATTAAAGTATCGAACCCCGTAGGCAGGTGTGTTTTAGTTGATAAATTTTGTAAGAATTGTCCTTTGATGACTTGGGGTTACTATTTTCTGGCTGACTTGATGCTTCTACCTTTCGATGAGTTTGATGTGATTTTGGGTATAGACTGGCTAATTATGCATGATGTAGTTGTCAATTGTAGACGAAAGATTATTGAATTGAAATGTCAAAACGGTGAAATTTTTCGGATTGAATCTGATGATTCGAGTGAATTACCTACTATGATATCATCTATTGTGACAACCCGAATTAGGGCCTAATCGGAATAGTGGTTTCGTGACCACAAATCTGAGATAGAAATAATTATTTTATAATTATTTTGGGGTTTATGATATGATTTCATGATTTTGTGAAAATTTCGTGATGAAATTCTATGCATTGAGCGTTTAAGTTCAAATTAGGGACTAAACCGAATAAATTGCAAAACTCGTGTTTTAGAAGTTTTTAGTATGAAATTGCTTTGAGATATTAACTAGGAGGTCTTAAATAGCAATTTGACCAATTCCTAAGTTATGGATAAAAGTTGGACATGGAGGGAATTTTTTAAAAGTTTAGTACTAAGGGCATTTTGGTCATTTGTATATTAAATGAAATAAAATGGGAAAAATAACACAAAATTGGTCATCATCTTCACTAGTTGCTGCCAAAATTTGCTCTCCTCCATAGCTAGGGTTTCTTCAACTTTCAAGCTTCATAGTAAGTGATTTCAAGCCCCGTTTTTAATGTTCTTCACATTTTTGAAATCCTCGTAGCTCGGTTTACCTATTTCTACCATTATTTCGAGTTAGGATTTATGTTTAAAAATGTACCCATGAATGATAAGCATGTATTTTGTTGTTTGATGGTAGAATATGAATGTTTGAAGTTAGGAGAACGATCTTTTCTAAGTGATTTTTAGCGAAAACGAGCAAAAGGACATAATCGATAAAAATACCTATTGTTCATAACTATGTGTTAGAGTGAGAATTTGATGTTGCCATAGAAGAGAAAAATGATCAGCAGGTCATTAAACGTAAGAATAAGGGCTAAAATTAAATTTTCGAGCCTTGGGGAAAAATTGTAATTTTGTAAAAGTTAGGGGGCAAAAATGTAATTTTTTTATAATGTGATTTTTGGATTAAAATAAATAGTTCGAGTGTTAAATGAGCTAAATATGTTGTTATAGATCAACAAAAGGCGTGGAATCGACCTCGAACAGGGGAAGGAAAAAGTTTTGGACTGAATTGCAAAATTTCCATATTTTGCACCGAGGTAAGTTTGTATGTAAATAATACATTAATTTCATTTACATTTTTATATTTCAGCCTATTATATATATACAAGCTGATGTTGAAGTATAAATCGACTATTGGAAGAATGGAAATAAGTAATAGAGAGAGAAATCCCGGTTGAACATTCGGAAAGATCGAATAAAATAGATGAAGCGTAGCTAGGTCACATGTATGGTGCTGAGTGCACAACATGTGTACAAGAAAGCTACGAGATACTATGTAGTAGCTAGGTCACATGTGTGATACGGGATGTATCCCATGTAGACAAGAGAGCTACGGGAGAGATAAATGTAGCTAGGTCGCATGCGTGATTCCAAGTGAAGGACACCATGTAGAAAAGAGAGCTACGAGACAAATTGGCTAGGTCGCATGAGTGGTACTAAGTGTTCACCATGTGTACAAGAGAGCCGAATTAAATGAAATATGATGGTGGGGCTGTGGGACATTGTAATCATGGGCCTATACTCGTGATGTATGAAATGTGGTGAAAATGATTTGTGATATATATATAAGTTAAAATGAGGTTAGTACAAAGAATATGTGAAAGAGTGAAATTAGCATTAAAACTTTTTTGGACAGTAGCAGTAACGTGATTTTGAAAAATCACCAAAAATAGAAGGAATTTATTTAGAGGTTGAATGAGATGTTAAATTAAAGCTTAATGAGTATATTTTCATATAAAAGAAACAGAGCAAGCAAAAGAATTCTATATTTTGATATATTTACAATTGTGTGTGACTTGCTCAGGATGACTATGTGATCCCCTGTTCCAACTTTGAAAAGTCATTAAAAATTTAAAAAAAAAAATAAGAAATATAGTTTATATGAATAAATTACGTATTGAGTCTAGTTTTATATGAAATAGGTTTCATGGTTATTTGAATTGTGTACTGAGAGAAATTCAATTTGTAGTGAACAGAGGTGAGATCAGTTGAGCTGTGTAACAAGGGAAACTTTAACTAATAAACTGTACTAATTGGCTGAACCAAAAATTCTATAAAAAAATTAGTAAGAAGTTTTATGAGTCTAGATTTAGGGAAATTTTACGGATTTGAATTTCTAGTTTCGTAACTCGAATTATAATTTATTTAGTGATCATGATGCAGGAGGGACAGCTTGATCAAATCGGAGTAAATAGTAAAATTAAAAATATGATATAATTGAATTATGCTGTAAACATATTAGATTCCTTATTTGTTATTTATATACTTAATTACTAAGCTATAAGCTTATTTTCTTTTCTCTCTTTTGTCTCATAGTGTCATCCAGCTAGCACAAGAGTGAGAGATCGTTGAAGATCCGCCTGCACTATCAATACTCTTGGTATTTGAACTCAACATTTTGAAATATGGCATGTATAGTAGACTTAGTTATTTTGTTACGTGTCATAATTGTCTAAGTTTAAAATATTAATTATAGTATCAAACTAATCATTTTGTATGAAGTCTTTGAAATTGGTTTGTATTGTTAATGGCATATGTTATAATGATTCATGATCAAATTGCACGCCATATTTTTGTTTGGGTTTTATTTAATAGTATATACTATAATTTGTTAATACCTCGTACCCTGTTCCGGCGACGGATACAGGTAAGGGGTGTTACATCTATGCTAGCTTAGAAATATATGAAAAAGGGCTATGATGCATATCTTGCATATGTACTGGATACAAAGGTGTCTGAATCAAAGATTGAATCTGTACCTGTTGTTTTGAGTTTTCGGATGTATTTCCAAAAGAATTACCAGGTTTGCCACCGATCAGAGACGTTGAATTTAGTATTGAATGAGTACTGGGAATAACACCGATATCGATATCTCCGTACATAATGGCTTCAATAGAATCAAAAGAGTTGAAAGCTCAGTTGCAAGAATTGACAGACAGAGGTTTTGCACAATTGAATTATTCGCCCTGAGGTGCACCGATATTGTTCGTAAAGAAGAAAGATAGCACGATGAGAATGTGTATTGATTACAGACAGTAGAATAAAGCAACTATAAAGAACAAATACCCTCTACCACAGATTGATGATTTATTTGATCATTTGAAAGGGGCTACAGTATTTTCAAAGATTGATTTGAGGTCGGGTTATTATCAGTTGTGAGTTAAAGAGTCAGATGTGCCGAAAATCGCATTCAGAACAAAGTATGGACATTATAAATTCCTTGTTATGCCTTTCGGATTAACTAATGCTCCTGTAGTTTTCATGGACTTGATGAACCGGATATTCAGACCGTATTTAGATAGATTTGTTGTTGTATTCATTGATGACATTCTAATCTATTCGCGAGATGAATCTAAACATACTGAACACTTAAGAGTTGTGTTACAAACTTTATGTGATAAGCAATTATTTACAAAGTTCAGCAAATGTGAGTTTTGGCTCTGAGAGGTTGGATTTCTGGGGCATATTGTTTCAGCTGAAGGTATTAGAGTTAACCCAAGTAAGATTTTTACTATTATTGATTGGAAACCTCTGAGAAACGTGTTTGAAGTCCGTAGGTTTTTGGGTTTAACGGGCTAGTACTAAAGATTCATGAAAGGATTTTGATGATTGTGACACTGATGACACGACTGCTTTAAAAAGATGTGAAATTTGAGTGGTCAGAAAAATGTCAGTAGAGTTTCGAACATTTGAAAGTATTGTTAACTAAAGCACCAGTTCTGGTTCAACTTGAATCAGGGAAAGAGTTTGTGATTTATAGTGACGCTTCATTAAATGGTCTGGGATGTGTTCTAATGCAAGAAGGAAAAGTTATAGCTTATGCTTCCCGAAAATCAAAACCACATGAAAAGAACTATCTGACACACAACTTAAAGTTGGTTGCAATTGTGTTTGCATTGAAAATTTGGCGTCACTACTTATACGGTTAAAAATGCCACATTTATACGAATCATAAAAGCTTAAAATATTTGATATCCTAGAAAGATTTGAACCTACAACAACAAAGATGGCTCGAGTTATTGAAATATTATGAATTTGTGATTAATTATCTCCCGGGAAAAGCTAATGTTGCTGCTGATGCCCTGAGCTGAAAATCTTTGTTTGCATTACGAGCAGTGAATACCCAGTTGATGATTTGTAATGATGGTTCTATTTTAGCTGAATTAAAAGCTAAATCGGTATTTCTTCAACAAATATGTGAAGCTCAGAAAGATGATCATGAATTGCAAGTTAAACAAATTCATTGTGAGACAATCCCTAATTTAGAGTTTCAGATCCGACTCAATGATTGTTTAAGGTTCCAGAATAGACTTTGCATACCGAGAAATTTAGAACTTATTTAGAAGATTTTGCTTGAAGTGCACAATAGCTGCTTATCTATTCATCTGGAGAGTACCAAAATGTATAACGATTTGAAACAATTTTACTGGTGGCAAGGAATGAAATGAGATATCTCAGTGTTTGTTTCTAAATGTTTCATTTGTCAGCAAGTCAAAGCCGAACATCTAGTACCATTTGGTTTACTGCAGCCTGTGATAACTCCCGAGTGGAAATAGGATAGAGTTGTAATGAATTTTGTGTCGGGATTACCCTTAACTCTGAAGAAGAAAGATACTATCTGGGTTGTCGTTGATGGACTAATGAAATCTGGCCATTTAATACCGGTACGTACAGATTACTCACTTGATAAATTAGTTGCATTATACATTTTTTAGATTGTTCGATTGCGCGGGGTGCCACTATCTATCATTTCTAATAAAGATCCGAGATTTACCTGGCAATTCTGAAAGAAACTGTAAGAGGCTCTAGAAACACAGTTGAATTTCAGTACTGCTTTTCATCCTCAGACCGATAGTCAGACCGAGAGAGTTATTCAGATCCTCGAAGACATGTTAAGATGTTGTATTTTAGAGTTTGAGGGTAGTTGGGAAAAATACTTACCGTTGATTGAGTTCAAACGAGTAAAAAGATGGCATCGTACGAAGCTTTAATGGTCACAAATGTCGAACGCCACTATACTAGACTAAACTATGAGAAAAAGAATCACGGCGTTGAATTCATCAGAGAAACCGAAGAAAAAGTGAAAATGATTTGCGACAGTTTAAAAGCAGCTTCAGATCGACAAAATCATATGCGGATTTGAGACGTAAAAAAATTGAGTTTCAAGTCGGGGACCAAGTGTTTTTAAAGGTGTCACCGTGGAAAAAGGTTCTTTGATTCGTCCGTAAAGGAAAGTTGAGTCCGCGATTTATCGTACCGCATGAAATCATCAAAAGAATAGGGCCTATAGCGTATCGGTTATCTTTGTCGTCAGAACTTGAAAAGATTCATAATGTCTTTCACGTTTCTATGATATGATGATATAGATCCAATCTGTCATATGTGATTGCTCCAGTAGATGCTGAGATACAGACTGGTTTGACGTATAGTTAAGAACCAATTAGGATTTTAGCTCGTGAAATCAAAGAATTAAGAAATAAATGCATAACCCTAATGAAGGTTCTTTGGCATAAACACAGGATCGAGGAAGTCACATGGCAGCCCGAGGAAACTATGAGAAAAGAGTACCCTAACCTATTCACTGGTAAGATTTTCGGGGATGAAAATCCCTAAGGGGGAAGTTGTAATAACCCGTTTTTAGTCAAATCGGAACAGTGGTTTCGAAACCATAAATCCAAAGTCAAAATATTTATTTTGTTATTTTATTAAAGTTTACAGCATGATAGAATTATTTTGTGGAAGTTTCATAAAGAAATTTTACTGTTTGAATGGTTAATTCGAGAAAAAGGACTAAATCGTGTAAATTGCAAAAGTATTTTTATATTAGCTAATGGTGTTAAATAGCTATAGAACCTTAAAGTAAAGGTCCTTAACTGGTAATTAACCTATTTTAGAGTCAGTGGATGATAGTGGCATGGCATTTGGTGTAATTAATAAATGTCATTAAGGTTAAATTTGTAAATAGATAATAAAGGTTAATTAAAACATAACAAAATCAAATATTTGTCCACCTTTCTCCCAAATAGCCGAAAATTAAAGACAGAAGAAACCATTTTAGGGTTACGCAATCGGCAACTTCAAGCTTAAATTGATCAAGATAAGTCGAGATTAGGATTAGATTGGGGAAAAGGAAAAGTAGATGAATAGTTGATAATTTCCATCCAAGCAACTCGTGGTAAGTTCGCATAATTAGAATTGCACTTTTATTATTTGAAATTTGAATGCCTTATTGATATAGTATGATGGTTACCGAACCCCGTTTGAACCATAAGAATTCGTAGGATACGAGTGACATATCACTAGGGTTACCATTTATGTGGAGATCCTACATGTATTGCGGACTCACCATAGCTCGTATGAGCTTACAGATATATCAACTCGTAAGAGGTTACTATTTTCAGCCCATCAGAGCTTATCGTTTCAGTTTAATAGAACTTATTGTCCATCAGCTCAGAAGGAGCTTACTGATCATAGCTCGAAAGAGCAGAAAAGATAATGAATCAATGAATTACTAATATATATTGAACGTATATCACCCGAGTATCCCTCGATATTCTAATAGGTTCAACGGGCATAAATTCTATTATTGGTTATGTGAAAAAGCTATATGTTATACTGATGAATTACTGTTATATGGATGAAGTACTATTTAAACGGATGAGTTAATGATATCAAATGATTTACTGTTTAAATGATTGAGAGTGAAATGTTACAAATGATGTAGATGATATATGAATTGGATATGATACAATGTATTGAGTATTAAATTGAGATAATGGATGATTATATGTACTTATGTGACTAACTTATTGATGAATACTTGTGTATAGCATTTGGAAAGTGAATTTGATATACTTTGTTTAATTGTTTGATTATGAATAAATGGTAAGTTAAATTTTGAATTATACGAGCTTACTAAGCTATAAAGTTTGCCCTGTTTCTTTTTCCATCTTTTTATAGAGGTTTGATAGCTCGCTCGATTCGGATAAGTCGAAGTTATGCATCACACATCCAGTTGCCGATTGGTACCTTTGAACTCATGGATATTTGTCAATATGGCATGTATAGGCTAGTTATAAAGATGATAGTTATGGTTACTTGAGATAGTGATTTTGGTACATGTTGTGGTATAAGTTAAAGCCATGTGATTTGGCTTAACTTGGTATAAAGTTTTGGTTACATGTGATTTGGCTTAACTTGGCAAGTAGTAGATGGAATGGAAATATGCAAATATTGTCTTGATATGTAGTAGGCATATGAATGGAAAATGCATGATATTAATTAAGTATTTAAATACTATGTTGAAATGCGGAACAAGCTGAGTTTTGGCTCGAGAATACTGTGCGAGTCTTGGATGAATTGTCATGTACACCCGAGGAATGTTTAAAGTGTGCTATATCTCTTCTAAAAGATACTGCATACCATTGGTGCAAAACAGTATACTCAGTGATACCAAAGGAAGACATTACATGGGAGTTATTCCAAACTGACTTTAAAAAGAAATACATTAGTCAAAGGTTTTTAGACTCGAAGTGAAAGGAGTTCTTGGAACTCAAGCAAGGAAATAAGACTGTGTCAGAGTATGAAAGGGAATTCGTGACGTTAAGTCAATATGCAATGGAGTGGGTCCAATTAGAGATAGAAATGTGTAAGCACTTCAAGGAAGGCTCGAATGAGGAAATTAAATTACTGATCAGAATCCTTGAGATACGAGAATTTGTCGTATTAGCTGACCAGGCCAAAAAGGCCGAAGAGCTAAATAATGAAAGAAAGCAAGCTAAGAGAGAAGCTCGAGTTTCGAGTAAGAGGTCTAGTGGAAGAGCACAGTCCTTCCCCACAAAGAAATCGAGAAGTCATCAAGAACATTCCACTTCATCAGTAGGATATTTGGGTAGAGCAAGAAGCTCCAAGTGACATAATTCGAAGTCTTCTTCCCCTATGGTAACTAGTGTGGGAAGCGTAGATGATCAAAAGCTGAAGTGTAAAAGCTACAACAAATTTCACTTCGGAGAGTGCCGAATGAAGAGTGGTGCGTGGTTCAGATGTAGATCTCTTGACCATTTTCTCAGAGACTGCCCGGAGCGAGCTAATAAAAAGGTTGAATTAGCTCCGCAGTTGAATGCTCCTATTTCTTGAGGTAGACCTCTGAGACATCCCAGAAGTGCAAGTGGCAATCAAACTACTGTCAAGGATGCTATCAGAGGCCCGAGCCCCGGTAAGGACTTATGCAATACACACTCGAGATGAAGCCTCTGCTCCCGATGTTATCACGGGTACATTTTCTATTTATAATACTCGTTTCATTGCCTTAATTGATACAGGATCAACCCATTCATACATTTGCATAAAATTGGTGTCTAACATGGACATGTCTGTAGAGCCTACTGAATTTATGATTAAGGTGTCAAACACTCTAGGCAAGTCAGTTCTAGTTGATAAAGTCTGTAAGAATTGTCCCTTGACGATTCAAGGTCATTGTTTCCTAGCTAACCTTATGTTATTGCCATTCAATGAGTTTGATGTAATACTTGGCATGGATTGGCTAGTTGTGCATGATGTGATTGTAAATTGTGGTAGCAATTTTATTGAATTGAAATGCTTGGATGGTGAGATTCCCTGGATTGATTCAAGCAAGTTGGATACTCGCTGATTGTGGTTACCTCAATAATGGCTCAAAGGTACATAAGAAAAGGATATGAAGCTTACCTTGCTTTCGTGTTAAATACTAAGGAATCTGAGCTGAAGTTAGAATTGGTACCGATAGTATGTGAGAATTCGAATATGTTTTCGAAAGAGCTACCCGGATTACCTCCCGTTAAAGAAGTAGAGTTTGGTATTGAACTAGTGCCTGGGACAGCTCTCGTTTCTATTGCTCCGTATAGGATGTTACCAATTGAGCTGAAAGAGTTAAAAACATAGTTGCAAGAACTGACAGATAAAGGTTTTACAAGACCGAGGTTTTCACCTTGGGGTGCTCCAGTATTATTTATAAAGAAGAAAAATGGATCTATGAGGCTATGCATAGACTACCGACAGCTTAACAAGGTAACCATCAAGAACAAGTATCCGTTGCCAAGAATCGATGACTTGTTTGATCAATTAAAAGGAGCCACTGTGTTTTCTAAAATAGTTCTGAGATTCGGCTACTATTAGTTGCGAGTAAAAGAGTCAGATGTACCTAAGACTGTTTTCAGGACGAGGTATGGTCATTTCAAGTTCCTAATCATGCCTTTTGGTCTGACGAACACCCTAACTGCATTTATGGACTTAATGAATTGTGTTTTTTGACCATACTTAGACAAGTTTATCATTGTGTTTATTGATGATATCCTGATTTATTCCAATGACAATATTGAGCATGCAGAACATTTGAGAACGATTTTACAAATCTTACGGGACAAACAATTGTATGCTAAGTTCAACAAAAGTGAGTTTTGGCTCCGAGAGGTTGGATTCCTTGGTCACATTGTGTCAAGTGATGGCATCCGAGTTGATCCAAATAAGATATCTACTATTGTTGAGTGGAAGCTGACGAAGAACGTAACCAAGGTTAGAAGCTTTTTGAGCTTAGCCAGTTACTATCGACGCTTCGTAAAAGGATTTTTGATGATTGCAACTCCTTTGATGAGGTTGCTGCAAAAGGATGTTAAATTTGAATGGTCAAAGAAGTGCCAGCAGAGGTTCGAGAAATTGAAGACATTGCTAACCGAAGCTCCAGTTTTAGTGCAACTAGAGCCGGGAAAGGAATTCGTGGTCTATAGTGACACGTCCTTAAATAGATTGGGTTGCGTGCTTATGCATAAGGGTAAAGTATATACTTCGAGGCAACTAAAGTTGCATGAAAAAAATTACCCAACACTCGACTTGGAACTAGCTGCCATAGTATTTGCCTTGAAGATTTGGAGACACCATTTGTATGTGAAACTTGCCGTATATTCACAGATCACAAGAGTTTGAAATATCTGATGACTCAAAAAGAATTAAATCTGAGACAACGGAGACGGTTAGAGTTGATTAAAGATTATGAACTAATCATTGACTACCACCCGGGAAAGGCGAATGTAGTCGCAGATGCACTCAGCAGAAAATCCTTATTTGCTTTGAGAGCCTTGAACAAGCAGTTGGTGTAACACCCCTAATTTGACCCTAGTCGAAAAGTGGTTTCGGGACCACAAAATCGAGTCATAAAAATAATTAGCCGTCATATTTTATGTTTATTATATGTGAATATGAATGTGTGAAAGTTTTAAGCTTCGATTTAGTCGATTGCATGTGAATTCAGCTAATAGGACTTATGTATGACACTTTTAAAATGTGATAGGTTAATCTATAAGGATCAATTAGTGCATGAAATCAAAAGGGTGGACTTGCATGTCAATTCCCCCACTTAATTAGTAGTGGCCGACCATGACATTGAGGATAGACAAAAATGTGATGGGTAAGACATATTATAAACAATTTGTGATAACATGTTGTGGGAAGAACAATAAAATATGAGGGGAGTGGGAGGAGAAACCAAAGTTGTTTCATCCTTGCTCCCCCATTTTGCCGTACCTAGAAGAAAAAAAAAGAAAAAAAAAGGGCTTCATCCTCTTTGTTCTTCTTGACCGAAAAATGAAAGAAAGAAGAAATATGTTTTGAGGATTTCGGCAAGATAGCAAGCTACAAATTTTGAGGTATGTGCATTCGGTCATAGAGAAAATTGAATCAAAAGTTGGTTGATCCTTGTCCTCCATTGCCGTAGCCTAAAGGGAGGGAGAAGAAAGTTTGGTTGCCTTGATTTTTGGCTTAGAAGATGGCTAGAATGAGGTATATATTGAATGATTCTTGAAAATCTATGCGTGTTTGAGATGATTAGTTCAAACTCTACTTATCCCATAGATTAAACTTAGAATTTTGAGGTTTGAGATTCGGTCAATAAGCTTGAAAGTCATAGTAGTTTGTTTTGGTAAGCTTGGTATACGGATGATAGATGTGTTTTGGTTTTGGTTTGATAACGATGTTAAAGATGGTGATTTTCGGTCATGTATTAACTTAAATTGTAAGTATGATTTATGGTATAATTTGTGTGATGGAATGGCCTTGAGATTTGGCTTGATTAAATGGGTAAAATGCTAAGTGTATTAAAGATGATGTAATGGATATTTCAGTTTATGTGAAGTAAATATAGATGATGATTATAAGTTGTTTTATGATTTGATAATGGTGATTAAATCTTGTAGTTAAGTGTTTAGATATATATATTAATAATGAATTTAGTTGTACTTGCTATGTGAGAAATATGCAATGCTATAGGTATTTGATTATTAGATATGGTTATTTTAGGTTGATTTGTAATGGTATGATTGCATTGATGAATTGGTTTGAAAATGGTGGATAATATGTACATGAGTATTAGGATAGGGCTTTAAGTTCATATTGATAAGTATGCAGTATAGGTATTTGGTATGTACATATGTTGTTGATGTCGTATGCGTTGGTCATTTTTTTATGATTTGTAATGGTAAAAATAAATTTGTATCACTTTGTGTTATTTATATAAGTGGCCGTATTTTCGGCCATGGTAATTGGCTATCTAGGTTCCATTTATAATGGCAAGTAATGTGAGTTCTTGTTTGTGCATGTGAGTTGGGTATTAGTGAAATAAACATAAAAGTTAGTCATGGTATATTTCATAAACACATTATGCACTGAAGTTATACGATTATCAACTGTGACTATTAAAGAAGTAATGTTGAATAAGTAATGAAACAAATTCATTTGTTTTAATTAAGCTTAAGAGCAAAGAGGATCAAAGTCGGATAGGGGAAAAGAGAAAGTAAACGAATAGCCGTGGATATCTAATCGTCGACCACCTCCGAGGTAAGTTTTAAGTGATTAAACGTTGAGTAAATTCAATCATAATAGGACATAATGAGTTGATTTAATAAGATATGATGTGGCCATGATATGTCTTAAACTCAAATGGTAAGTTCAAAAGTGTTTGGACTTGGAAATTTAAGAGCAAATTGTAATAATTTGCTTTGGACAGCAGCAGTAACGTGATTTTAGAAAATCACTATAAATTGTTGGTGAGGAATTATAGGCTGAATAAAATATGTAATCAAAGCTTAGTTAGTCTAGTTTCTTATAAAAGAGACCGTGTAAGCAAAGAAATTTCCTATAAAGAGATATTTAAAGTTGTGTGGGACAGTGTCAGAATGACTCCGAAATCCCCTATTCTGTTTTTAGAAAATCATTATAATTTGTACAAAAATGGTTATAAGATAAAATTTATATGCTTAGACTCCTTAATGAGTCTAGTTTCAAATTAAATCAAATAGAACACATTTTGAATTCTGTACAATGAAAGATTTGATTCGTAGTGAAGTGTGGTCAGATTAGTCAAACAGTGAAACAGGGGAAACTTTAAGAAACATCTGGTATTTATTGGCCAAACCTAAAATTCTGGAAATTTTATGGATGGAAGATATACGAGTCTATATTCAGGGAAAATTAACGACAAGTGATTTGGAGTTTTGTAGCTCCAGTTATAAATAATTTAGTGACTATTGCTCAGGAAAGCAGCTCGTAGTGAATATGTGATTTTGTTGTAAACATGGATAAAACTTGTTTTAGTTGCTCATAAGCTATTGATTAAACCCATACGTGAATTCTAAATCGTGATATTGTAAAATGATATATGAGTGTTAGATGGATCTTTGATATTAAAATTTGTGAAATTGTTAGTTTATGAGTATTCGAATATGAAATGATAGTATGGCGTGAAATTGAATTATTCATTGGAAAATGATTGATGTAGATTCGGCCAAGACAAAGTGTATACATGATAGTATATGTGTGGTATGTGAAGTATATTTGGATAACTGTGATGTGAATACATGAAAATTTATATTTTGATTTAGGATTTCATGCGATGAATGTGAATGTGTATATATGAGATAAGGCCGAACGGCCAATGTGATGAATGTGAACATGCATATATGTGATAAGGCCGAATGGCCAATGTGATGAATGTGAGCATGCATATGTGTGATAAGGCCGAATGGCCAATGTGATGAATATGAACATGCATATATGTGATAAAGCCGAACGGTCAATGTGAAATATATATATGAGATATGTATATGTGGTAAAGCCGAATGGCTAGTGTGAAATATATGTGAGATATGTATATGTGGTAAAGCCGAATGGCTAGTTTGAAATATATATGAGATATGTATATGTGGTAAAGCCGAATGGATAGTGTGAAATATGTAGGCGATGTGCGTATATTGCGACCGAACGACCAAATGTGAAAGGTGTGTATTATTAGATATTTGATGAGGCAAATGAATTACAAATATGACAGTCGATGTGAATGTTGTAACATGTGATTAAATGTACATGAAACTTGGAAATATATTCCGGGTAAGACCCGATGACTACGTGTGGAGATTATGTCCGGGTAAGACCCGATGACTACGTGTGGAGATTTTGTCCGGGTGAGACCCGATAACTTCGTGTGGAGATTTCGTCTGAGCTAAAGGTCTCGCCGATAATCCGAGTAGAGGTTAAAGCTATAAGACTTCGTAATAAGAATTGCTTATAAATATATTCAATGCGAAAGGTTAAACAGGTATGTACTCCAAGTTTATATGTGAGCTTGATTTGAACTAAATCATAAGGTAGTTATGTGATGCATACGAGAGCAATCTATGAGACTATTCCTATGATTATGTGACATCGGATCAGTGTGAGAGGTTATGTGAAATCATACAATATATCTATGTCACATGAGCTCACTTTTATGTGAAAGTTTATCTGTCTATTGTATATGATGAGATGTGCATATTCGGTAAAGGGATGGTATGCCCGAAGGAAGAGTGAAATAAAAATACGAACAACTATGTTATAATTTGATTGTTATCTGTTGACACTGCTTAAAACTTACTAAGCATTGTAATGCTTACTCCGTTTACTTTGTTTTCTCTGTTTTATAGATCTCATTGCGAAGCTACAGGCTCGGGGATCGTCAGCAACTAGTCACACTATCACTATCCACTGCTTGTTACTGTTATGTTTAGAATTATTTTATGGCATGTATAGAATAGACTAGCGGCGGAAGAATATTTTTGGTTAATGTATATAAGCCATGCGAAAATGGCATCTTTTGAATGTTTACTTAGAGAAGTTTAAATTTTATCCCTGGCTGTGCTTAGTACTTATTTAAATGAATGATCTTTATTTCAAGAAAAAGTTCAAAATTTTACTGTTCTGACATTAGTTACAAGTTCGGTAATGCCCCTTACCTATTCAGGCGACGGTTACGGGATAGGGGTGTTACAGTTGGCCTTGTTAGATGATGGTTCGATTTTGGGAGAGTTAAGAGCCAGACTAACATTTCTACAAGAAATATATAACACCCCAAACCTAGCTCAATTGTTATGGCCGAATTCGGCGTGTCACATTGAAGTGTTTTAGCGAAAACTATGTTTTCATTGAAAACCCTTCTTAAAATAAAAGAAACCTTAACTATCTTTTAAAAAAAAAACTCCTTTCAATCACTTGTTTAAAATATGTGTTCTTATGAAAATATGTCACTTTAAAAACTTAGTTGCGGAAACGTAGAAAGACATACTATAGTTTAAGAAACCATGTTTAACTTCTTATAATTACATCATACAAAAATAATAATCCAAATAATAATAAAATAGAAGCCCTATTACAATCTGATTTGAAAAGTACTTAATAACATAGAAACTTATGTGCTTTAAAAAGAAAAACAAGTCTGAATTATCTTGCTAGCTGGCCACCCAGAGTCCCTCTAAACATCAAACCTTCTACTCAGCATCACCTGAAAATAAAATAAAAGAGGGGGGTGAGTTTTCGCAAACTTAGTGTGTACAGCCCTCGACAAGTAACAAAAATTCAAGAAACACCATACATCAAACATACAATGCAATCCCATCCCATCCCAATAATCCATCTGCTACACACCAACTCCATCCCTCGTCAGGGGATATAACTATCGACCCACCCATCTGACACATCAATGGTAGCCCGGTTGCGGAACTACCTTCATTCACATATTAGGCTTAAAAGCCGTCGGTGGATCCACGACTGCCAAGCAACCATGCGATCCTCATATACTTCCTCCATTCCATAATTCCCAACCCATATGCAACCTAAGCAGAATATCGTATGTATGCAGCAGATATCCATGTCACATCCATAAAACTTACTTTCAACTCCTAGGGGTATTTTGGTCATTTTTGCCCTTAGGGGCATCTCGCTAATCTTCTCTTTATTACGGTTTTCACTTACCTTGGCCCGTTAACAAATCCCATGAGCTAAGATGAACGAATACTATGCACCAGGTAGGATTCCAGAGAAGAGGAGGTGAGTCATTAAGACCGCTTAAGTACCAAGCTCTCCTTAGATCCAATCCTGGACATGCATATACCCGTTGCCACACCTTAACCCTATGAATTGTCCACGGCCACAATATATTAGTTAAGTTTTATGTAGCTATCATATACTAGGCCCAAAACCCCTACATACATGCATATAGCCCACTTGGCCCAATCTCATCCATATGGCCCATTAGGCCCAATTCACATTCATTCGACCCATCAAACCCAATTCATATTCATATGGCCCATTAGGCCCAAATCCTTTATCTGGCTCGCTAGGCCCAAATCACCTTGTATTCATGCTCACACACAAATTTTCTATCACATAGAATCAATTATCAAATTTTCCTATTATGGGCCTAACAGCCCATCGGGCCCATTAAGCCTATTCTGGATCGGTTGACCAGATCACAGCCCAAGTCCATGGAATCGCCCATGGGACTCAGACTACCTATCGGTTTCCTCCTCATGAGTGTTCGCGCACTCGCAAGACTACCGTAGCCAAACTTTCGACTTTTCGGCATTTCTGCTTTTCAGCATTTCGGCTTTTCGATTTTTGTCGATCTACTTGTATGTGCAGTGTATGTACACACCTGGTAAGCAAGTGTGTTGCGATTCCCTTAGTCACCAACCTACAAACGATATCACCTTTCAATTAATCACTTGCTTAATATATATCTTTACTAAAACCGAAACCTCACATTAACTTTACCTCGCGCAATAAGTATAACAGCCCCTTCTTAAATCACTAACCATGATCAACTCCTAGATCTACACCAATCTTAACTATTTAAACCAAAATAATAGGTGACTCGTATCCAACAGAAGTTCCTTTACCTTAACGATGAACATTCAGCCACCTTAGCCAATGAAAGAGGAATACTTATTAAAACCGCAAACACCTAAAGAGCAATTTCAGCAGAGGGCTAAGATCTGAGATCCGATACTAATTCCCTACCACGGTTGATTAGAAAGAGTGAGGGAAGAACAACGTAATAGATTCTTAGCAAAACCGGTTGGAAGAGCAAACACTTGCACTTACACTAGATTCAGTCAAAGAGTATTCAGCCCTTGGAAGATTCGACTTTTCAGCTTCCAAACTTAGTATGGTGAATAAGGTTTATTTGGTACAGATCAAAGAAGAAATCGGCTACGTGAAACAAAGAAAATTGTGTAGAGAAAGAATAGAAATCGGTACAGAGAAAAGAGAGTAAAACAAAAGGGATTTCGGCTTTTAGAGAAAAGGGTTTCCGGTAACAGGGTGAAGGAAATTCAGCACTAGCCTGGCAACCCTACATTCGGCAGTTATTTATAGCCCCCATAGTTTGGCCCTCAATTTCCCATTCGACTCCATCACTTCCCCCTTCTCATATTCTTGTTTTTCTCCCTGATAACCCCTTGATCCTTTCCTTAATTTTCTCTCCTGAACACTCCCCTTAGAGTCCATCTTCACACCACTTCCAACCTTCTAGAAGGCCAAAATTAAACTTCTAAAAAAACTAACCTAGGATTTGAACCTTGGATCTCCTTTCTAGCCACTAATGCCACCTCCCTACACCCTAAGTCGCGTCACTTAGCCACTTCACCATAAGGCTTTTTGATGCCATTTTTCCCTATCTTTATTTAAAAGCCCAACTACTTGCCAACAAGGTCCTTTTAATAATTAAACTATAATTTCATTTACCCTTAGGTTCGACAAACCTTAATTAAGACCTACTATAATTATCACTTGGCTAGGAATATAAAACACAATTTTTTGTCAAAACTGAAAACAAAGAAAGTTCAGGATTTCAGGATTTTTGGGTTTCAAGATTTTTGGGGCGTTACAACTCTACCCTCTAAAAGAAATTTCGTCCTCGAAATTTCCAACTACCAACGCAGACTACCACATCACACTTCCGCTGCGCACTCTATTTCCAACTTAGGTAAATAGCACATATGGGTAAGTATGTACCATTATTCGCCTCTGGAGCGTCTCCATCCTCTTGACGACGTGCTGCATAGACCAAAGTTGGCTGCCTCGCCTCAGTATGACCAACACCTCTGCCTGGTGCTCCACGACCCAAACTGTTTCCACCCCTGGCCTGATCACGACCTCTTAGTAGTAGCTAACCACCCCTTGGTGGCTGTACACCACCTCGGTCCTGACTGGCACCTGAGCTGACATTCTAGGGTAATTCCTGATTTTATGCTCCATAGATCCACAAGCTAGACAAGCTCCCGTCTTCTTCCAACACTCGCCTACATGACCTTTCCCACAATCAGCACAAAGTGGCACCCCTGGATTAACAGCAGGGGGCCCTGCTCTATCTGGCCCATTAACTCTAGACCTAGCCCTAGGCATCTGTCCAACACCAGAAGTCTTAGCCTCCCTTTTACTCTTACCCCTTTCTTTCTCTCGATTTAGGCGCTCCGTGCACTTCAACTCCTCCTCTATCTTTGCTTTCTCTACCAACTCTGAGAAAACTCGCTCCCTTTATGGAGCTATCAAAACCCTGAGGCTATCTCTTTGTCCATCCTCAAACCTAACGCAACGCTCATAGTCCATTTCCACCATAACTCTTGCATACCTACTAAGGCGCAGAAATTCCGCCTCATACTCCGCCATCAATTTGGTTCACTGGGTCAAGTTTGGGAACTCTTTACTTCTAGCATCCACATAACTCGCTCCTACATACTTCCCTTGGAATGTATCTTTGAACAACTCCCAAGTGACCCGCTCCGGTTGGGTGCCTTCTTTCACAGTCAACCACCATTGATAGGCTTCTTCCCTAAGCAGTGACACTGCTTCTTTTAGCTTTTGTTCCGGTGAACAGTCCAGGTCCTCCATTATCCTTTCCATAGCCTCCAACCAATATTCAGCCACGTTAGGAGCCACACCAGCCACACCTTTAAAGACCTCAGCAACGTTCGATCGAAGTCGCTCCAGAATGGACCCCCGATTTCCAGTGCCATTATTTGACCTAGCGACCCTTTCCAAAATTCTCAGCATTACTTACGACAATGCATCGTCTCCCGCAACCCGATCATACGGTCCATTCCAAGCCACAAGTGGGGCCGGAGCCTCTTCTACTCCAACATCGAGCATATGGCCCGATGCCGATGATTCAGCCCTAACACTTCCGCAGCCTCAGCCACAGCCTCTCGCACCTCTTCTAGCACTCATTTTCGATCCACGTATTTTCTGGAATAAAAATTTTATGAAATTTTAGTTATCTTTAATAATTAACCTGATGTTTTATGAAAGTATTTAAAGAGGATATTGTTTTCAAAAATCCTCTACAGTTTCAAGGGCCTACAGGCTTCAGTTCCACTCTAACAAAATCATCTAAAGTAGTCCTCTAAACTATCTACTGTATAACAATTTAAACAAATTTAAGAATAAAAATACTTACTTAGTTCGACATCGGAGACTCAGTGTGTCGCTCAGCAAGACTTCCCCTTTTCCAAATCATTGTAATTTTTTTTTAAAACACAAAAAGAAATCAAGTAATAAGGCCCACTTCACAGCCCACGTTTTGCAACTTAGGCTCTGATACCACTAAATGTAACACCCCAAACCTGACTCGATTGTTATGGCCGAATTCGGCATGCCACATTGAAATGTTTTAGCGAAAACTATGTTTTCATTGAAAAACCTTCTTAAAATAAAAGAAACCTTAACTATCTTTTTTTTAAAAAAACTTCTTTCAATCACTTGTTTAAAATATGTGTTCTTATGAAAATATGTCACTTTAAAAATTTAGTTGCGAAAACGTAGAATGACATACTATAGTTTAAGAAACCATTTTCAACTTCTTATAATTACATCATATAAAAAAATAATCCAAATAATAATAAAATAGAAGCCCTATTACAATCTAATTTGAAAAATACATAATAACATAGAAACTTATGTGCTTTAAAAAGAAAAACAAGTCTGAATTATCTTGCTAGCTGCCCACCCAGAGTCCCTCCAAACATCGAACCTTCTACTGAGCATCACCTGAAAATAAAATAAAAGAGAGGGGTGAGTTTTCGCAAACTTAGTGTGTACAGCCCTCGATGAGTAACAAACATTCAAGAAACACCATACTTCAAACATACAATGCGATCCCATCCCAATAATCCATCTGCTACACACCATCTCTGTTCCCCGTCACATCATGTGGGGATATAAATATCGACCCACCCAACCGGCACATCAATGGTAGCCTAGTTGCGGAACTACCTTCATTCACATATTGGGCTTAAAAGCCATCGGTGGATCCACGATTGCCAAGCAACCATGCGATCCTCATATACTTCCTCCATTCCATAATTCCCAACCCATATGAAACCTAAGTAGAATATCGTATGTATGCAGCAAATATGCATGTCACATCCATAAAACTTACATTCAACACCTAGGGGTATTTTGGTCATTTTTGCCCTTAGGGGCATCTCGATAATTTTCTCTTTATTACGGTTTTCACTTACCTTAGCCCGTTAACAAATCCTGTGAGCTAATATGAATGAATACTATGCACCAGGTAGGATTCCAGAGAAGAGGAGGTGAGCCATTAAGACCGCTTAAGTACCAGGCTCTCCCTAGATCCAATCCTAGACAGGCATATACTCGTTTCCACACCTTAACCCTATGAATTGTCCACGGTCGCAATATATTAGTTAAGTTTTATGTAGTTATCATAAACTAGGCCCAAAACCCCTACATAAATGCATATGGCCCATTTGGCCCAATCTCATTCATGTGGCCCATCAGGCCCAATTCATATTCATTCGGCCCATCAGGCCCAATTCATATTCATATGGTCCATTATGCCAAAATCACCTTTATATGGCCCACTAGGCCCAAATCACCTTGTATTCATGCTCACACACAAATTTTCTATCACATAGCATCAATTATCAAATTTTGCCTATTATGGGCCTAACACCCCATCGAGCACATTAAGCCTATTATGGCCCGGTTGACCAGATCATAGCCTAAGTCCATGGAATTGCCCATGGGCCTCAGACAACCTATTAGTTTCCTCCTCACGAGTGTTTGTGCACCCGCAAGACTACCATAGCCAAACTTTTGGCTTTTCGGCATTTCGACTTTTCAGCTTTTGCCGATCTACTTGTGTGTGCAGTGTATGTACACACCTGGTAAGCAAGCGTGCTGCGATTACCTTACTCACCAACCTACAAATGGTATCTCTTTCAATTAATCGCATGCTTAATACATATCTTTACTAAAACCGAAACCTTACCTTAACCTTACCTCGCGCGATAAGTATAACAGCCCCTTCTTAAATCACTAACCATGATCAACTCCTAGATCTGAACCAATCTTAACTATTTAAACCAGAATAATAGGTGACTTGTATCCAACACAAGTTCCCTTACCTTAACAATGAACATTCGACCACCTTAGCCAATGAGAAAGTAATACTTACAAAAATAGCAAACACCTAAAGAGCAATTTCGGTAGAGAGCTAAGATCCGAGATCTGATACTAATTCTCTACCACAGTTGATTAGAAAGAGTGAGGAAATAAAAATGTAATAGATTCTTAGCAAAATCAGTTGGAAGACCAAACACTTACACTAGATTCGGTCAAAGAGTATTCGACCCTTGGAAGATTTGGCTTTTCGGCTTTCAAACTTAGTATGGTGAATAAGGTTTATTTGGTACAGATTAAAGAAGAAATCGGCTAAGTGAAACTAAGAAAATTGTGGAGAGAAAGAATAGAAATCGGCACAGAGAAAAGAGAGTAAAACAAAAGGGTTTTCGACTTTTAGGGAAAAGGGTTTTCGGTAACAGGGTGAAGGAAATTCAGCACTAGCCTGGCAACCCTGCATTCGACAGTTATTTATAGCCCTTATAGCCTGGCCTTCAATTCTCCATTCGGCTCCATCACTTCCCCCTTCTCATCTCTTCGTTTTTCTCCCTGATAACCCCTTGATCCTTTCCTTAATTTTCTCCCCTGAACACTCCCCTTAGAGTCCATCTTCACGTCACTTCCAACCTTCTAGAAGCCAAAATTAAACTTCTAAAAACACTAAGCTAGGATTCGAACCTTGGATCTCCTTGCTAGCCACTAACGTCACCTCCCTACACCCTAAGTGGCGTCACTTAGCCACTTCACCACAAGGCTTTTTGATGCCATTTTTCCCTATCTTTATTTAAAAGCCCAACTACTTGCAACAAGGTTCTTTTAATAATTAAACTATAATTTCATTTACCCCTAGGTTCGAACTCAAACCTTAATTAAGACCTACTATAATTATCACTTGGCTAGGAATATAAAACATAATTTTTATCAAAATCGAGAACAAAAAAAGTTTGGGATTTCGGGATTTTTGGGTTTCAAGATTTTTAGGGCATTACAAAATATGTGAAACCCAGATTAATGATTTACAAGCCAAGAGAACTCAATACGAGTCAGGCACTGAATCAGATTTTTGGATTGGTCCCAACGGTTGCTTGATGTTCAAAGATAGGGTCTATGTACCGAGAGACGATGAGCTGATTCGAAAAATTTTGCAAGAAGCACAGGATAACCATTTGTTTATTCATCTAGAAAGTACCAAGATGTATAATGATTTGAAGAAAATGTACTAGTGGAATGGCATGAAAAGAGACATCTCCAATTTTTTATCGAAATGCTTGATATGCCAACAAGTCAAGGCTGAAGACCAAGTACCTTCCGTTCTGTTACAGCCTGTGATGGTTCCCGAATGGAAATGAGACAAGATTACTATGGATTTTGAGACAGGATTACCGTTAACACCGAAGAAGAAAGATTAGCCGACTAACGAAGTCAGCTCATTTTATTCCAGTACGAATTGACTACTCACTTCAAAAATTAGCCGACTTGTATGTATCTGAGATTGTGAGATTACACGGGGTACCGTTATCGATTATTTCAGACAGGGACCCAAGATTCACTTCAAGATTTTGGAAGAAGTTGCAAGATGCCTTAGGTACAAAGTTGAGTTTTAGTACGGCTTTTCACCTGCAGTCTGATGGTCAGTCTGAGCGGACGATTCAAATTCTTGAGGACATGTTACAGTGTTGCGTCCTTAATTTTCAAGGTAGTTGGGAAAAATACTTACCTTTAGTAGAATTCGCCTACAACAACAGTTTCCAAACAAGTCTAAAAATGACACCTTGTGAGGCATTGTATGGTCGAAATGTGCCGGACACCATTGCACTGGATAGAACTCAAAGAGCACCAGATTCATGGAGTTGATTTGATCAAGGAAATTGAAGAAAAGATTAAAGTGATACGTGATTGTTTGAAAGCGGCATCGGATAGGCAAAAGTCATATATTGATTTGAAAAGAAAAGAGATTGAATTTCAAGTTGGAGACAAAGTGTTCTTGAAGGTATCTCCATGGAAAAAGGTCTTGAGATTTGGTCAAAAAGGCAAACTAAGTCCAAGGTTCGTTGGACCCTACGAAATTACTGAGAAAGTTGGACCGTTGGCCTACCGTTTAGCATTGCCACCCGAATTGGGAAAGATTCATGATGTACTCCATGTATCCATGTTGCAACGAGATTGATCAGACCCCTCCCATGTGATTTCACCTACGAAAGTTGAAATTAGACCGGATATGACTTATGGGGAAAACCAGTTAAGATTGTGACCCGAGAAGTCAAACAATTGAGGAATAAAAATATAGCCTTGGTGAAAGTTTTATGGCAATAACACAGAGTGGAAAGGGCTACATGGGAGCCCGAAGAAACCATGAGAAGTCAATATTTGAACTTGTTTACTGGTAAGACTTTTGAGGACAAAAGTCCCTAAGGGGGAGAAATGTAACATCCTGAATTAGGGCCTAGTAGAAATAGTGGTTTCGGGACCACAAATCTGATGTTAAAATAATTGTTTCATGATCATTACGAGGTCTAGGATATGAAAATGAGCATGTGTTAAAGTTTCATGAAGAAATTCTATGTGTAAGTTGCCCTATTGGAAATTAGGGACCAAATTGAATAAATTGCAAAACTTGGATTCTAGAAGCAATTTGTATGAAATTGCTTTGGAATGTTAAGTAGGGGTCCTTAAAGAGTAATTTTCCTAACTTCTAAGTTTTTGGACAAAAATGGGCATACATGGAAAATTTTGGAAGTTTAGTAATGAAAGGTATTTTGGTCATTTGGTTAATTAAAGAATAAAAAGGGAAAAATCAAGCTAAAATCTCTGCTCATTTTCTTCTCCATGCTGTCAAAATTCCAAGGGTCTCCATATCTAGGGTTTTCAACATTTTCAAGCTCAATAGTAAGTGCTCCCTAGCCCTGTTTTTAACATTCTTCGTATTTTTGAGATCCTCGTAACATGCTCTCTCTATTTCTTACCATATTTCAAACTAGGGTTCATGTTCAAAATTTTACCCATGCATGAGATATTTGTGTTTTGATGATTTATGGAGGGACATGAGAGTTTAAAGGATGGTAAATAACTTTTACTAAGTAGTTTTCATGGAAATGGCTTAAAGGACTAAATTGTAAAAGTTGTGGAAATGGGTAGGAAAATATAGAATGAAGGGAAAACATGGGCTGCTATGAGTGTGTATAATATTCGACTATGCTTGGGTAGCCAAGGAATTACATGCATTCATTATATGAGCCCTAGGACTATATTGTAAATATTGTAAAAGGTTAGGGGCAAAATGGTCATTTTGGCCGGGGGTGAGTTTTAGGCCTAAAATGAATAATGTGTTGTATTAATAATCTAATTTTATTGATATAGACCTCGAGGTACAAATTTCGAAGGTCGATCATGGAAAACAAAAGGTTTCGGAATAATCGAGACACAAAACCGAAGCAATTACCAGGTAAGTTCGTATAACCTGAAGTAAGCTCTTAATATACTTAAAACATGCATGTTCCTAAATGTATGAAAATTTAGATATTCACTGCATGATAATTCATGAAATGGTCTTGAGTAAACGAAAGATGTTAAATGTCCCGGTTGAAATAGAAAGGGAAAATCCGATTGATAAATTCTGGCTTGCTGATACGAGATCCTGTGTAACACCCCTTACCCGTATCTGACGCCGGAATACGGTACGAGGTATTACCGGACTTGAGTACTTGTATTCATTTAAAACCGAGACATAAAATTTCATCAATTTTAAACTTTTCAAACATATTCAAGACTATCTACATTAAATGACTTTATACAATAGAGACCTTCAAATAACATAGGTCAGTATTTTAGGCCAACTCCTAGCAACTTAATAATAACTAAACGAGTCCCCATACATGGCAAAGACTTAAAAATACTTTAAAACCTTTATATATCGATCAATAGTTTGATAGTGTGATTTAACCTCCAGCAACCTCCAACTCGAGCTAACATCTGTGACACTATTGGAAAAAGGAAAGGAAGGGAGTAAGCATTATAGCTTAGTAAGTAAAAATGTAAATATTAATAAACAATACATTATCATACATTAAACAAAGTCACAATATGTTCCCAGAACATTACCATCACAAACACACATACTTTCACTATTACAATTATAAACAAGTTCAAAATAAACTATCTAGCAGAGTACCAGTAGCTAAATTATTTATTTCTAGAGCTAAAAAACTTCAAATTACAAACCGTTAATTTTCCTTGAAACTAGATTCACGTATATTCTTACCATAAAATTTTCAGAATTTTTGGTCTAGCCAATTAGTACATTTTATTCATTGAAGTTACCCCTATTTCACTACTCAATTGCCCTGACCACTCTTCACTACAAATAAATTTTCTCTTTGTACAGAACTCATATGATGTTATCGTTTATTTTATTTGAAACTAGACTCATTAATGATTTTAAAAAAAATAAATTATATCCCGTAATTATTTTTGTACAATTTTTAATGATTTTTCCAAGTCAAAATAGGGGATCAGATAGTCATTCTGAACCAGTCTCATAGAAACTTAAATATATCAGAGTATAAAATTCATTTGCCTGCTCTGTTTCTGTTATATGAAAATAGACTCATTAAGCTTTTAATTTGAAATCTCATTTAGTCTCTGATTCAATTTCTACTATTTTTGGTAAATTTTTAGATTCTCATCACTGCAACTATCTAGAACAGTTTTATTGTCAATTTTGATCTTTCACACTTCAATTGTATTCATCACTTACCCATAACAATCTTTCCAATTTCCAATCACATATCAAGCATATTACTCATAAGTTACACACGTATATACTTACACTTATCTTCACAAAGTCATATACAATTTCATTTAATCAATTTCCCAGTTGAACGCTTTGGAATAATAGTAGATACGCGATGGTATCGCACATAGTCCACTTTTAAAATCGAAGCTCTCTTGTACACATAGTGGCCTTCACTTAGCACCACTCATGTGACCTAGCTCGATTGTACACATAATTTTGGCTCTCTTGTACACATGGTGTACACATAGTATCACCCATGTGACCTAGCCACTTTATCTCGTAGCTCTCTTGTTTACATGGTGTCCTTCACTTGGAACCACACATGCAACCAACTGCATCTATCTCGTAGCTCTCTTGTCTACATGGTGTACACGTAGTATCACCCATACGACCTAGCTACCTCATAATGTCTCGTAGCTCTCTTGTACACATGGTATACATCCCGTATTACACATGTGACCTAGCTACATACCATCTATATCTTTCGATTCCAAAGGTTCAAACAGGAAGTATCTCACTTTCTAATACTTTATTCCATTCTTCCAATAGTCAATTATGATTCAAAAATCAGCTACAATACATAAAATATGCTGAAATATAAAAAAACGTAATAAAGATAATGTATTATTTACATACAAACTTACATACTTTCTCATTTCCATGTCGAATTAATATTGAACATTTAAATCATCATAATTATACTTACTTTCAACACCTCAGCAATCATAGTAAATATATTAATTTTACATTGAAACATGCATAAATTAATGCTTATTATAAATATGAACTTACCTCGATACTAAAACGGCCATTTTACCAACTTTCTCGATTTTTTATTTTTCTCCCATTCTAGGTTCAAATCTCATTTTACGGGATCTAAAACATCATATTTTACTTATTTAATTAATGTAATATTAAAAGCAGTCCTTAACTCAAACTTTGACAAAATTACAATTTTTCCCCTAAACTTTTGCATATTTACACTTTTGCCCCTAGGTTCGGGAATTAAAATTCATCCCTTATTCTTATGTTTTATGACATGCTGATCGTTTTTCCCTTCTATGGCAACATCAAATTCTCACTCTAACACATAGTTATGAATAATAACAACTTTTGCTAATTAAGTTGTTTTACTCATTTTTGTTTAAAACCGCTTAGCAAAAGTTGTTTAACATAATTCCAGCCTTCATATTCCACCATAAAACATCAAAATAAACACATTTCACCTATGGATATTTTTCCAAATATAAACCCTAGCTTAAATTATTGCTAGAATAAGCTTAATCAAGTTACTAGGATTCCAAAAACATAAAGAACTTGAAAAACGGGGCTAGAACGGACTTACTATTGAGCTTGAAAACCCTAGCCATGGCTTCCCCTATGCTAATTTCGGCCTCCAAGAAAAAGATGAGTCAATTTTGGCTTTATTTTCCCTTTTTATTTCTTTTAATTACCAAATGACTAAAATGCCCTTAAGGCCTTTCTTTAAAATTTTGTCCTATTCATGCCCATTTTTGTCCAAACAAAATATAATGGTCTAATTACCATTTAAGGACCTCCTCTTTAAAACCCCATTTCAGTCAAGTACTTATGAATTAGAACACATATTTTGCAACTTTTGCAATTTAGTCCTAAAAGTCCAATTAAGCACTTTATCAGTAAAATTTCTTAACGATATTTTTACACAATATTTTAATCAATAAATAAACCTTAAAACTTAATCAAAATAAATTTTTTGACTTCAAATTCATGGTTTTAAAACCATCATTCCGTTTAGGCCCTAAATCGGGCTGTTACAGCAACTTCTGCAAATAAAACCTAATAGGAAAATTAAACATGCAATCTATAAAATTTCTTATCAATACTCTAACACATGCATCTAATCACTCGGTAAATCATAAAAAAATTAATCGAAATAAACTTTTCTATCTCAGATTTGTGGTTTCGCAACCACTATTCCATTTAGGCCCTATTTCGAGATGTTACATCCTGCATGTGTTACAAAAAAAATTTAACCTAGACGGGTAATCCCATGATCTCAAAATAGAAAGGATCTATCCTGGACGGGTGTTCCTTGAGTGATTGAGCCTCCCGAAGAATATGGTGTATTAAGGATTTAGCCCGAACAGGTAATCTGATTGAGGACTGAATTTAGCCTGGACTGGTAATTCAGATCCTAGCTTATGAGAGCAGTTGTCGTTAAGAAGGGATTTAGCCTGGACTGGTAATCCCGACATTGCTCTATGAGTTATTACTACAGGGGATTTAGCTTGGACTGGTAATCCCGCCATAAGATGTAAGGTTCGCGGGAGTGCATACTTGAGATGATAACTTGTATGATTTGATGGTAAATGGTTATCCGTCGAGATTTCTTAGAAATTCAATGGGAATTAACATGATAAAATAAAGAATAGGAATATTGAATTGATGCGCTCATGTAAGACTAATGACATGATGTATTGTTATGAGACTAACTTGATGATTGAGTGTATGTGATAGGGAAACTATTTCATACTTGTTGGAATTATTGCTTAATACGGTTGTATGATAATTAACTGGTAAGTTTTCTTTCCAGTTATCTGAACTTACTAAGCATATAAATGCTTACCCCCTTCTCTTTTTCCTGTCTTACAGAGCTCGAGGACTCGTGAAGATTGGAAGACGGTTGGAGAATCAACACACTATCTACTTGTCCCACTTTGGTATATAGATACTTTTATTTTGTTTAATGGCATGTATAGTATTTTTGGTTATTTTGTTACATGTGTCATTTGGCTAGACATTGTAAGGGCTTAAATGGTATACTTATTCTTTTGTGTATGGCCATGAGATATGGCTCATATTGATGTAGGTTGTAAACCTACTAATGAAGCATATCTATGTTTAAATGTTTCATGAGATATGATGATGAGGCTTATCATAAATGGATGATTGAAATGGGACCTAATAATTTGAGAGTGGACATAGCGTACAATGGGATATGGTTATAATATGGCCTAAGTGTAAAAAGGTAAAATGTACTATATTAATCCCTAATACGAAAAGGATAATATAGCATGTACTAAATCGATGAGATGAGGTTACCATGCAATGAGTTATGTCAAGGTTGTTTAAGAGTATAATTAGGCCATGTTACAAACCATTGAAATCCATAAGTGTGTATGGATGATAGAGGGTGACTAAAGGCTTGGAAAATAGCTCTAAGAGGGTCCACACGGATAGACACACAGGCATGTGTCTAAGCCGTGTGTGACACACAGTCAACCCCCGTGCGTGTGTTGCCTGGCTGTGTGTCCCTTTCACTTAAAATTTTAGGTCAGTTTGCATGGTAGTAAAGACACGGGCAAAGATACGGCTGTGTGTCTCAGCCGTGTGGAGGAAACGACCTAGCACACGGGCGTGTGACTTGGTCGTGTGCCTCAAAATGAATGATGAGGCCATAAATAGAATGTCTGGGTTTTTGGACACAAGCCTGTCTAGGCCGTGTGAGGGACACGTGCCAGAGACACGGTCATGTGCTTGGCTATGTGAAAACCCTTGTAGGTTCAAATTAGAAAATAAATCCAAATAATTCAACAAGGGTGGGACACATGGGCGTGTTGTAACATATTGATTTTGGGCCTAGTCAGAACAGTGGTTTCGGGACCACAAATCCGATAAGAAAAATTCATTTTATTATATTTTTAGGGTTTCAATTTCACAAAATGATTTCGTGAAAATTTCGTTCAAAAATTTCGATGTTTGGGACATAATTTGGTCAAAAGGACTAAATTGTAAAAAGTGCAAAAGTTGAGTTCTACATGTTAGAAGTGTCTAATTGTTATGAGTTTTTAAATTAAAGCTTTTTAAATGGTAATTAGATCATTTTGAAGTTTGTGGACAAAAATGGACATGGTATGATAGGTTTTTAAAAGTTTTTCATTAAGGGCATTTTAGTAAATTGGTAATTAAATGAATTAAAAATTCCAAAATAAGCCAAATTTGCTCATCTTCTTCCTCATGGCCGAATTTTTCATGAAAAACACCATGGCTAAGGTTTTCAAGCTTTCCAAGCTCATTTATAAAGGAAATCGAGATTCGGGCTTAAATCGGGAAAATACAAGGTTATGGACTAAAATGGTAAATTGTTGTTTCTGGATCGAGGTAAGTTCGTGTGTTAATAATAATGCAATACCATGCATGAATTTTAATTCTCTATTGATATGGCATAAATTGTATGATTTAATATGTTTAAGAGAAGTTGATAGATGGTATGTATGATATGGGAAAATGTAATGCTTGTTGTGTCATGTGAAATTGAATGGCAAATTATTGTTACATGAATTGAGTGTTAAATTACTATTACCTGGGTTGTATGAATTGCTACACAGTTGTACCTAATGAGATTTTGACAAGTTTTTACGTAAATAATTTATCGATTCTTTTTATTTTATTGTATTTTGTTATCATATGAAATATGGCTGCTTATAGAATGACTATTTGTTGTAAATTGCAAATTGAAAAAGGACTATGAATAAATTTGTAACATGTTGGAAAGTGAGGAATTTCCCGGTTGAGCCTTCGGAATAGAAACGATACGAATGATCTATTGTGAGGTCACGTGTGTAGTACTAAGTGTAGGCTACTACGTGTACCGGATAATTGGTCGCATGTGTAGTAGTAAGTGCAGGCTACTATGCGTACCCGATAACTTCGATCACGTGTGTAGTACTAAGTGAAGGACTATGAATAAATTTGTAACATGTTGGAAATTGAGGAATTTCCCGGTTGAGCCTTCGGAATAGAAACAATATGAATGATCTATTGTAAGGTCACGTGTATAGTACTAAGTGCTAGCTACTACGTGTACCAGATAATTGGTCGCATGTGTAGTACTAAGTGTAGGCTACTATGCGTACCCGATAACTTCGATCACGTGTGTAGTACTAAGTGCAGGCTACTACGTGTACCGAATAATTGGCCGCATGTGTAGTGCTAAGTGCAGGCTAGTATGCATACTAGATAGCCTTGTCTACAAGTGTGAAAATATGTGCAGGCAACTGAGTATCAGTTATTATTTCGAAGAGTTCAACGGGAAAATCGATTAAGTAAAAATACATGTGAACATGATTATATGATGAATAATTGCAGGTATATGTTTATGAAAATTATGAGCAATGTGCTCGATATTTGAGTGAACTTCGATAAGACAAAATGGATTAAGTGAAATTATGTAAGATTGAATTTTAGTAGTAAAATAGTGTTGGACAGCAGCAGTTGCGTGATTTTGTAAATTCACAAAAAATTGTATCAGTTGAATTAAATTTCAAAAAAATTATGGAATTAAATATTAATGAGTCTATTTTCATATAAAAGAAACAGGGGGAGCAAAAGAGTTCTCTATATTATGTGATATTCTAATTTTTGTGAGACAGTGTCAGAATGAATTCGAGATCCTCTGTTCTGACTTGTAAAACTTGTTAAAAATTATACAAAAATAATTATGAGTTATAATTTATATGAATATAATATTCAATGAATATACTTTCAGAAGGAATAGACGGGAACATCATCCGAGTCCCGGAATATGAGTTAAATATTTTTTAGTGAAGAGAGGTCAGAACTGTTGGACAGCAAAATAGGGGAAACTTTAATGAATAAAATGCACTAATTGGATAAACCAAAAATTCTGGAAATTTTATGGGAGAAAGGTATATGAACCTAGTTTCAATTAAAATTAATGAAACTAAATTTGGAGTTTTTTATCTTCAAATATGAATAATTTAGTAACTATAACTCGATAAAATAGCTTAACCTGAACATGTGTAATTGTACAATTATAGTGTTTTATCTTGAAAAGCATGTTATTAATTGCTTATTAATTTCATATGGACTTACTAAGTGTAAAGCTTACCCATCCTGTCCATTTCTTTAGTATTGGCAGGTCAGCTTGGGGTTGGGGATCGTCGGAGGCAAAATCACACTATCAAACTATCATTTTTAGGAGAATTAATTCAAATATTAGAAATATCAAATGAGTGTTATGTATAGGAAGTTGGTTTGTGATATGTATTATTATTATGATTTTGACCATACGTATCAGTCTGCATTGAGTTATCGTATATGATCATGAGATGTGGTCCTTATCCATTATGGTTTATAAGTTTAATTAATCATGACATGTCCTATGTTTTGATGTGATGATATAGTTAGCTTTGTTTGTTATGCATGATTGGTAATACATCAGGTAAGTTTAATGCAGGCCAGTGGATCATGAATTAAATGGAAATGAGTAATGTTGCCTTGAATATGGATGTTTAATGGACAAATTGGTAACTACGTTATGATGGTATAAAATGAGAATAAGATTTAGCATGTCTAGTTCTAGTTAATGTAAGAATGTATATTATATACAGGATGGTAAGCAAATATGTTTAAAGTGAAAGACATATTATTGCATGATTATGGATGTGTAAGTGCTCATTTATGCCATGTTATATGTCTTTAAATATGAGTCTATGCATGTGTTTAAAAAGTTTTGAATTAAATGAAATTTTATGGCCCGATTTTCGTCTATGTGTATGGTTAAGTCTGGTAATGCCTCGTACTCTGTTTCGGCCTTGGATATGGGTAAGGGGTGTTACACGTGTCCCCAAGCACACGGGCGTGTACTTTGCCTCCACATAGGTGTATGAGGCATAACCCTAGTAATTTTACTACAATTTGCTATAGTCCTCACTTTTAATAGATGTTTTGGACCTTGTAGGTCCATAACCGGGACACTATGATGTCATTTAGTCAGTTTTAAAGTAGAATGAAATTTTATGACCTGTATTTTCTGAAAGTGTTCGAGTATATGTCTGGTAACGCCTCGTACTTGTCTCGATCTCGAGTACGGGTAACAGGTGGTACATTGTAGCTGATGACGTAGAGAGTAATGCGCCGGCTCCTACGCAAGGGACCGCACCAGTTGAAAGTAGATCTAAAACACATAGTGGGGCTAAAGAAGCCTTTTTCTGTATGATGAGTATTTGGTATATTGAATTTTTTCAAGCAAATTCAAATGCTCAACCTCCTCCACCATATCCTATTCCCCAACCGGTCCCTATAGTTCCTCAAGGTGTTGATTTGGTAAGATTGAATAAGCCTCCGGTTGATATGATCCGAAAGCAAGGGGCTGAAGATTTCAGGGCTAATATAGATGATGATCCCAAGAAAGCAGAGTTTTGGCTTGAGAATTCTATTCGGGTATTTGATGAACTTTCTTATACTCCTGAAGAATGTTTAAAGTGTGTTATATCTTTATTGAGGGACTCGGCATATTACTTCTGGAAGACACTGGTACCTGTGGTTCCGAAAGAAAGGGTTACATTGGGTTTTTTCTAGGAGGAATTCAGAAATAAGTACATAAGCCAGCGGTTCATTGATCAGAAACAGAAAGAGTTTCTCAAGCTGAAGCAAGGTAAAATGTCTGTGGTAGAATATGAACATGAATTTGTTAGACTCAGCAAGTATGCCCAGGAATGTGTGTCTACCGAGGCTATTATGTGCAAGAGATCAAGGATGGGTTAAACGAGGACATTAGATTGTTAGTTGGGATTTTAGAATTGAAAAAATTCATTGTGTTAGTTAATCAAGCTTGCAAGGCCAAAGAACTGAACAAAGAAAAGAAAAAAGTTGTGATTGAGGCCCGAGATGCAAGAAAAAGGCCAATGAGTAAGTCATTCCAATCTCAGTCAAAGAAGTCCAAAGAGTTGAATCCTTGATTAACTGTTTCAGCTGGGTATTCGTATCGAGACCGTGGGAGACCATATTTGGGTTCTAAAGCTCAAGCTACTTCAATGGCAGGTGTGGGTAATATGAGGTCTAATAAACCTGAGTGTTAGCATTGTGGTAGGCAACATTTTGGTGAGCGTTGGTTAATTAGCCAAGCTTGTTTCAAATGTGGTTCTTGAGAGCACTACATTAAAGATTGCCCTAGGAAGGTCGAAGAAGAAAAATTTAGAGTTTAGACAGGGTAATACTGCCAGAAGAGGTAGACCACCGAGAAATGCCGAAAGTGGAGCTAGCAGTAAAAGTGTAGTGAAAGATTCTGCTGTGAGGTCAGAAGCTAGAGCACCCGATAGAGCTTATGCCATACGGCTCGTGAGGATGCGTCATCTCCCGATGTGATTACTGGTACATTCTCTTTCTATGATATTAATGTTATTGCATTGATTAACCCTGGGTCTACTCATTCTTATGTTTGTGTGAATTTAGTATCTAGTAAGAGTTTGCCTATTAAACTTACTGAATTTGTGATTAAAATGTCAAACTCTTTAGGCAAATATGTGTTAGTTGATAAGGTTTGCAAGAATTGTCCTTTGATGATTCAAGGTCACTGTTTTCCGGCTAATCTAATATTGTTGCTATTTAATGACTTTGGTGTTATTTTGGGTATGGATTGGTTGACATTGCATGATGCCAAGGTAAATTGTAAATAGAAAACCCTTGAGTTGAAATGTGAAAATGGTGAGATTCTTTGGTTGAAACAGATTAATCAAATAAATTGCCTATGGTGATCTCTCACATGTCTACTCAGAAGTACATGAGAAAAGGGTGTGAAGCTTATCTTGCGTATGTGTTGAATACTGAAATGTATGATATAAACTTGAATCAGTACTGGTAGTTTGTGAATTCTCAGATGTGTTTTTGGAAGAATTGCCTAGGTTACCTCCGATTAGAGAGATTGAATTTGCCATTGATTTATTACCTAGGACTACACCAATCTTGATTGCTCAATATAGAATGGCTCCGACTGAATTGAAAGAATTAAAAGCTCAGTTGCAAGAATTGAAAGATAAGGGATTTGTGAGACTGGGTTTTTCTCCTTGAGGTGCTCCTATACTGTTTGTAAAGAAGAAAGATGGATTTATGAGGCTTTGTATTGACTACTGTCAACTCAACAAAGTGACTATAAAGAACATGTATCCGTTACCGAGGATTGATGATTTGTTCGCCCAATTGAAAGGGGCGACAGTGTTTTCAAAGATCGGTTTGAGATCCGGTTACTATCAATTGAGAGTTAAAGAGTCGATGTGCCAAAAACTGCTTTCAGAATGAGGTATGGACACTATGAATTTCTTGTGATGCCTTTCAGTTTAATGAATGCTCTGGCTATTTTTATGGACTTGATGAACCAAAATTTTCGACTGCATTTGGATAAGTTTGTAGTTGTGTTTATAGATGACATCCTAATTTACTCCCGAGATGAGTTCGAGCATGCCGAACACTTAAGAACTGTGTTCCAGGTTTTGAGAGAAAAGAAACTATTTGCTAAGTTTAGTAAAAGTGAGTTTTGGCTTCGTCAAGTCAAATTTTTCAGACACATAGTTTTAGGATATGGTATTCGGGTTGATCCGAGCAAAATTTCGGCAATTGTTGATTGGAAACCACCAAAGAATGTATCCGAGGTTAGAAGCTTTTTGGGCTTAGCCGGGTATTATAGACGTTTTGTCGAGGGATTCTCAATTATTGCCTCTCCTATCACTAAGTTGCTGCAAAAGAATGTTAAGTTTGAATGGACCGATAAATGTCAGCAAAGTTTCGAGAAATTGAAAGCATTATTGACTGATGCACCTGTTTTGGTGCAACCTGAGACAGGGAAAGAGTTCATGATTTATAGTGATGTGTCATTGAATGGTCTTGGTTGTGTGTTGATGTAAGATGGCAAAGTGGTAGCTTATGCCTCGAGACAGTTGAAACCACACGAGAAGAATTATCTGATGCATAACTTGGAATTAGCTACCTTCGTCTTTGTTCTGAAAATTTGGCGTCATTATTTGTATGGTGAAAAATGTTGAAGCTTTACCGATCACAAGAGCTTGAAGTATCTGATGAATCAAAAGGATTTGAATTTGCGACAATGGAGATGGCTTGAATTAATAAAAGATTATGAGCTAGTGATTGATTACCACCCAGGAAAAGCGAATGTTGTCGTTGATGCCTTGAGCAGAAAATCCTTGTTTGCTTTGAAAGCTATGAGAACGAGTTTGGCTTTGTGTGATGATGGTTCGATTTTGGCCAAGTTGAGGGCTAGACCGTTATTTCTTCAGCAAATTTGTGAAGCTTAGAAGAATGATAGTGAATTGCAAGCTAAGAGAGCTCAGTGGAATCGAGTTGTGATTCAGATTTTCGAATCAGATCAGATGACTGCTTGATGTTTCGTGATAGGGTATGTGTATTGAAAGATAATGAGTTGATTCGAAAAATTTTACATGAGGCACACAGTGGTTGTTTATCAGTTCATCCAGGTAGTACAAAATTGTATAATGATTTGAAGAAATTGTATTGGTAGTCAGGTATGAAAAGAGATATTTCTGAATTTGTATCAAAGTGTTGATTTCCCAACAAGTGAAAGCCGAGCATCAAGTAACTTCGGGTTTACTTCAGCCAGTGATGGTTCCTAAGTGGAAATGGATTTTGTGGCAGGTTTGCCTCTAACTCCGAAAAAGAAAGATGTCGTTTGGGTTATGGTTGATAGATTGACGAAATCGGCTCACTTTATACCGTTACATACTTGATAAGTTGGTTGAGTTGTATATTGCTAAAATTGTGAGATTGCACGGAGTGCCTATGTCAATTATTTCGGATAGAGATCTGAGGTTCACTTCGAGGTTTTGGAAAAAGTTGCTAGAAGCCTTGGCTACGAAATTGAATTTTAGTACCGCGTTTCATCCGCAAACCAACGGTCAATCCGAAAGAGTAATTCAAGTTGTTGAAGACATGATCCGATGTTGTGTTTTAGAATTCGAAGGTAGTTGGGAGACATATCTACCTTTGGTCGAGTTTGCCTACAACAATAGTTTTCAATCAAGTATACAGATGGCACTGTACGAAGCATTGTATAGTCACAAATGTCGAACTCCTTTTTATTGGACGGAGCTCAATGAGAAACAAATTCATAGGGTTGATTTGGTTAGAGAAACTGAAGAGAAAGTGAAAGTAATCCATGATTGTTTGAAAGCTGCTTCAGATCGACAAAAGTCATACACAGATTTGAAAAGAAAAGAGATTGATTTCATGTGGGTGATAAAATGTTTCTGAAAGTATCTCCGTGGAAGAAAATTTTAAGATTTGGCCGAAAGGGCAAGTTGAGTCCGCATTTCATTGGGCCGTATGAGGTTATTGAAAGAATTGGACCAGTGGCGTATCGATTAGCTTTACCGGCAGAGTTAGAAAGAATTCATAATGTGTTTCATGTATCGATGTTACGACGATATCGTTCCGATCCTTCACATGTGATTTCTCCTACAGAGATTGAAATTTGGCTGGAGATCACCTATGATGAGGAACCGATAAAGATTTTGGCTCGGGAAGTTAAACAGTTGAGAAATAAAAGTATAGCCTTAGTGACAGTGTTGTGGCAAAGACATAGAGTAGAAGACGCTACGTGGGAACTAGAGGAAGCCATGAGAAAATAGTGCCCAAACCTCTTTACGGGTAAGATTTTCGGGGACGAAAATCCCTAAAGGGGGGAGAGTTGTAACAACCTTATTTTGGGTCTAGTCAGAATAGTGGTTTTGGGACCACAAATCCGACATAGTAAAGTTCACTTTTATTATATTTTTATAGTCTACAATTTCACGGAACAATTTTGTGAAAAATTCATTTTAACTTTCAACGTTTGGGCACTCAATTTAGTCAAAAGGACTAAATTGTAAAAAGTGCAAAAGTTGAGTTCTATATGTTAGAGGTGTCCAATTGTTATGAAATTTTAAATTGGAGGTCTTTAAATGGTAATTAAACCATTGGTTAAGTTGGTGGACAATAATGGACATGGTTTGGGATATTTCTAAAGTTTTTCATTAAGGGTAATTTGGTCATTTGGTAATTAAAATGAATTAAAAACAAAATTAAAAGCCAATTTTTCTCCATCTTCAACCCCTTGGCCAAATTTCACATTTGGAAGACATGTCTAGGGTTTTCCAAGCCTCCAAGCTCAATTGTAAGTTCGTTTTAGCCCCGTTTTTAATGTTCTTTACATTTTTGAAATCCTCGTAGCTTGGTTTAGCTATTTCCACCATATTTTGAGCTAGGGTTTGTGTTTAAAAATTTACCCATGGATGACTTGCATGTGTTTTGATGTTTTATGGAAGAATATGAAAGTTTGGGGTGTGATAAACAACTTTTACTAAGTGATTTTTGATGAAATTGCATAAAAGGACCTATTTGTAAAAGTTGTAAAATTATGTGTAGAAAATGTGATTTAGTGAAAAATGTGAGTTGCTATAATAGAGAATATAAATCTGCTAGGCTTAGGATTTGAGAAAAATAAGTGTTTTTCATCTTACAAGCTTAGGGGCAAAATTATAAATATGTAAAACTTTAGGGTCAAAAATATAATTTTTCATAGTTTGATTTTTGGACTAAACTGAATAATGTGAGTATTAAATGAGTTAAATGTGTTATTATAGATCAAGAAAGACGAGGAATTGACCTTGATCGGGGAAAAGAAATGGTTGTGGACTAAATTACAAATTCGTCATATTTTGCACCGAGGTAAGTTTGTATGTAAATAGTGCATTGTTTTTACTTACGTTATCACATTTTATTATGTTTTATGAAATGTGGCTGAATATTGAATGAAATTGACAAGTATGAAAATCTGAGAAATTTCTCGGTTGAACATGAAGAACAGAATAAGATACAAGTGACATGTCACTAGTGACTCAAGTGTGGTACTATGTGAAGGCTACTTTGAGTAGAGATAGCTTGGTCACAAGTGGAGTACTATGTGAAGGACACTTTGTGAAGAAAGATAGTTTTGGTCACAAGTGTGGTACTATGTGAAGGCCACTTTGTGAAGAAGGTAGCTTTGACTACAAGGGTGGTACTATGTGCAGGCCACCGGGTATCCGTTATTATTCCGATATGTTCAACGGGAAATGGCTAGGTGTAATCAAATATGAATCTGTGATGAATAAGTGCAGGTACGTGCATGTAAACTTATGAGAAAAGTGCTAGATATGTGATCGAACTCTGGTAAGATTGATATGGAGTAAGTGTTATAATGAAAGTTACTACAAAGAAAACATGAAAGAGTGAAATTTAGTAATAAAATAGTTTTGGATAGCAGCAGTTGTATGATTTTAAAAATTCACCAAAAATGGTGAAAATTGAATTATAGGTTGAATAGGATATGAAATTAAATCTTATTGAGTCTACTTTCATATAAAGGAAACGGTGTAAGCAAAAGAATTTCATATTATGAGATATTTGAATTTTTGTGAGACAGAGTCAGAATGATTTCAGAATCCCCTGTTCTGATTAAGGAAAATCATTAAAAATTGTACAAAAATAATTATGGGTTATAATTTTTATTATTAAAATTTTTAATGAGTCTAGTTTCAAAAGATACAAATGGAAACATCATCTGAATCTCGTATGAGGAGATAATTAATTTTTAGTGAAGAGGGGTCGAAAATATTAGACAACGAAACAAGGGTGAATTTAAAGAATAAACTGTACTTATTGGCTAAACCAAAAATTCTGAAACTTTTATGGTAAGACTTTATGTGAGTCTAGTTTCTGAAAAAATTAGTGGATCTTAATTTGGAGTTCCATAGCTCTATATATAAATAATTTAGTGACTGTGACTCAAATAAATAGCATATTTTTAACTTGAGTAAATAGTGGATCTATGTGTAGTTATGATTGTATTATTTTGAAAACATGTGTTGAGGATTTATAAAAGCATGTTAATAATTCGTTTATTTTTTACATACCTAATTACTAAGCTATATGCTTACTCCCCCTCTTTTCCCTTATTTTATAGTGTCACCAAGCTAGTTCGGAGAACGGAGATCGTCGGAGATCCATCCACACTATCATCATTCTTTTTGTATTTTGAAATTCATATTTTGAATTATGACATGTATAGAGGACTTGGTTATTTTTTTATATGTCATAATTTATTTGGCCTAAAATGTTGGCCTTTAATATTTGATAACTCATTTTGTATAAGGCCATCGATGTTGGCTAATATTAGTTAAGTTATATGTTATGATGATGCATTTTGTGAGAGGCATGAGTTGGTTGAATGAGTGTGTAATGACTAAGTTTGGAAAATGTGGCATGTGAATGGTTGTGTGAAGGACACGGCCTTGGACACGGTCGTATGCCCCTATTTTCAAAAAAAAAATTCCAATGTTTTCCAAAGTTCTCGGTTTAGTTCCAGACAGTTTCCATAGTATGTTCTAGGCCTCGTAGATCCATATCAGGGACTTAGTGATGAAAGTTAAAAAGTTTAATTTGGATGTAAAAATCATGTCTCGGTTTTGTACGATTGCAGTTGTATTTTTCGGTAATGCCTCGTACCCTGTTCCGGCATCGAACACGGGTAAGGGGTGTTACACTTATTGTTATTTAATTTGTTATAAAATTAACGCTGTGTTTAAAAGCTCTCTAGATTAGTTTATTAACTTTTTAAATGATTCACGAGCATAGGACTTGGATTCAGCATACAAAGGAGTATCTCGGATGGAATTATAATAAATGGTTTATAAACTATTTGGGTTGTTATTTTGGACATTGGACATTGGACATTGAACTTTTTATGGGTTATTTTTTCTTTTAAATTTTAAATCGCCATGCATGCATGTTTGATGAACCTATAAATATTTTTAATTGTTTTTATTTAAATTAGTATGATTTTTATTTAATTTTAAATAAGTATATAAATTTATAATTCTCTAAGTTTTTTCTAAAGTTTGCTACGAAAGATTTTTACCAAAATCATTTTTAAAAAAATTAAAATATTCCAAATTTTTTGTTTTAATGATTGAAGACGATATTTTGTCAAAATAATGAACTTTTCAAATATTTAAGTTTTAATGAGTGTTTTTCAAACAAAAAGTAATTTACTTGGTATTTAAATTTTAAAGTTTTCATAAAAACAATTGAAACCTGGTTGCTTTTAACAAGTAAATGTTTTCAACGGTTTTAATGTGGCTTCTGAAATTTGGCCATAATGTCTAGGCCAAGTTTAGAGGGTTACATTTATTAGTATCAAAGCTGAGTTCAAAACTCGGGTTGTGGATTTTTTTGATTGCGTCTACATGCATGTTTTAAAGAGTATTTTAAAAATATTTTGCTATTAAATTTAAAAACTAAATTTCCAAGACTCCAATGCTTATTCTTATTTATATGATGTACTTATTAAGATTTAGATTGAAAACTTATACTATAAAATACTTGATCATAATCTTTTAAATACATTTGAGTAATTAAAAGTATCTTTGAAACTAAAGATTTTCATAAAACAATAGGTACAATGAATAACTGTGGAGTACGAACACATGGTGCATGCCGTCATGCGACTCAAGATGAGTCATCTACTACTCAAGTGCCTACGCCAGACTTTAGTGTTAATTCTAATGAGAATGATCCTATTGTGGATAATGTGAGTAAGGAGCCTGAAGAATTTGTTAATGAGGAAGCTAATCTTGATCTTATTGATGGTGCTATATCTCAAGCTTTATTGAGAGTGTTACAGTGAGTCGCTGGAGGCCAAACTGATAATAGGGGTCGTAAATTTATAATGGTGAGGCTTCAGTCTAATAGAGCTGAGGTGTTTAGGAGAGTTGTTGGGACGACCCCTATAGTAGTTGAGTATTGGATGGCAACTACAGAAAAAATTTTAGATGATTTGGACTGTACCCCAGAACAGAAACTGAAAGGTAAGATGTCGCTTCTTAGAAATGAGGCCTACTATTGGTGGCAATCTATTGTTCAAGGTACTCAAGCTGAAAAGATAACTTTGGAGTATTTTCAAAATGCATTTAAGAATAAATACATAGGCACGAGATATGTTGAAGCTCATAAGCTCGAGTTCATCGAGCTAAAATAGAGGGATAAGATAATGTCTGTATACGAGGAAGACTTTTTGAGACTTAGTCGTTATACATAGGGGATGGTAGCTTCTTTAACACCCTTTACTAGTATTCGACGCTGAAACAAGGTACGAGGCATTACCGGACTCAAACACAAGCAAACATACATTTCCAAGTCATGAATTTTTGTCCAAATTAAAACCTTTTATAAGAACACATAAAGTCCCTAACACGAACCTACAAGGCCAAAAACATACTTTGGAGGCAGTTCGGGACTAAAATGAGAACTTTAGAAAATTTCACATCACTAAGAAATTTTTTACCTAAACAGGGGTCACACGCCCGTGTAGATATGGGACATGCCCGTGTGGGTAGGCCGTGTGGTTACACACACCCGTGTCCTGACCCCGTGTAACTCTTTGACTTGTAACTCATGACCAAATTGAGCTCATATGGCCAAGTCACACGCCCGTGTGCTAGGCCATGCGGAAAATTAATTTTCATAAAATAGGTGCAGACTTCACACGGCCAGGGCACACGCCCATGTTTGAGGCTGTGTCGTCCACACGGCTGAGACACATACCCGTGTCTCTGCCCGTGTGCTCAATTCTGAGCATTCTGTTTTGTAAAAATTAGGGTGCAAGGGACACACGGCCTAAACATATGCCCATGGGGCAAGCCGTGTGTCTACCCATGTGGACAAAAATAAGGCTATTTACCAAGCCATTTTGTCACCCTTCCATGCACATACCTACACAACAACATACAACACCAATCCAAGCACATACGAACAACAAATCAGCCATAACCAAGCCATCAACACCTCATTCCCATACTAACATTTATCATACTTAAACTTTACACACATATCAATTCAAATCATGCAAATTCCCACATCCAAGAAACAGTATCATCATATATATATACTTATGACAATTGTCGAAACCTTTTTTGTTTTGAAAACGAGGTCGACATTTTATTTTGAAAGTGAAAACGGGAGTAGCCACCAATCCTTTTTTTATAAGGTGTGATCGGATCACCTTATGATTGATCATTTTAATAAACATTTTGATTTATTAAAACAACAATTTTGGTTTACGAAATTTGAGAAAATAGGTTCGGGAGTCGGTTACGTACGAGGAAGGATTAGCACCCTCGTAACGCCCAAGATTGGTACCTAATTGATTAACTACTGTCTTAACGTTGAAAGTTGAAAACTCGAAAAGAAGTTAAAATATTATCCTCTTTTAAAAAGCTTGAATGAATTTAAAATAACATTTAAAGGCCTTCTTATCATCAAGATATCATATCCTGTAAGTTAGGACACGAAATTTGAACCTTTGAAAATAAGCTTGCCTTTTAATTGTTTTATTTAAAAATTCGTACTTTGATTTTTAAAAGGATACTCAGTTGTTTAGATTCAACGAGGAAAAATTGAAACCCCATAAGTTAGGGCACGACCTTCTCGAGTTTCTAAATGTGGAATGTTGCATTTATTTTCTTTATTTTAATTTTTGCATGTTTAAAATTTAAAAGGATATTTGGTTATTTACACTCAACAAGAAAAATCGAAACCCCGTAAGTTAGGGCATGATTATCTCGAATCTCTAAAATTCGAAACATTGCCTTATTTTAAAAAACTTTCCTTTTTGAAATAATATTGAGTGTTTTACTTAAACGAAATGTATTTTTATACTTTTAAAATGATGATATGCGAATAAAATTATTATATTAATGAGTAATAAGAACATGAATATACTAATAAAAAAACGATTCACAAAAATCACATAATTCGTACTACATAATCAAATAAGAAATAACTAACATAGGATAATGACACAAAAATAATAATAACGATAATAAGAATAATAACGATAACAATGATGAAATATAAATTAATAAACGATTGAAATAATTAACCACAAAGGCAAAATAAAAGAAAATAAGGAACAATTGTAAATTGTAATCAAGGAAATATTAAATAAACAAGGTGAATAGATGAGTGAATCTCAACAAAATATTTGATTAAAGATTAAGGAAAAATAAATAACTAAATAAATAAGTGAAACAGTATGTGAAGAAAAAAGATTGAAATTAAATAAACCAAGTATGTCATTGAATATTGAAACAAAATTGAATAAGTTGTAAATAATCAAAATGTACTCAAAGGATTAAAATATAACTCACAAAACAATGACAGAGATCGAATGGGCAAAATAACCCCTCCCCATATGCGCACTGCTTAAAAAGGACCCAAAAAAAATTTTAAAATTAAACGGGGCAAATTTAAAAAGATAAAAGAAAAGGAAATAGGACTGGGATTAGATGCGCGAACAAAGGCGGGGATCAATTGGGTAATTATTACCTGTCCCCAAAACAACACCGTTTCAGATGTCGGCGTCTTCAAACAGTCTTGGGACCAAATTGGAAACGAACTAAAATTAAAGGGGAAAAATAAAAATGAAATAACATAAAACTGGATTGAAATAGAAATGGGCGAAAAAGTGGAGGGATCAAATGTGTAAATAACCCATTTTTTAAAGAAAACACGTGGATCCTAAATGGAGCGGGTCGGGTTTCCAGGGTCTAGTATAAAACGACATCGTTTTGGCCATTGCTAATTAAGTTCAAAACGGCGTCATATTAGTCCCCATATAAATGTGAAAAACCAAAAAAAATCATTTTCACTTTCATTTTTTCAAAAAAAAACTGAGAGCTCTCACTCTCTCTTATGTCCTTCCCCTCTAACGATCGGGCTCCTTCAGCGATCCGCCTTACTGCCACCGTAGCAAATGGCCAGCGTTGCAAAAAATGGGCTCTTCAACCCTACTTTGAAGTGCCTTTGAAAGCCAAGCTGTCAAAATTCGAAGAATCCAAGGGAAATAATAAGCTTTTTTTTGTTTTATTTCTAAAAACAAGTAAAAATATTAGAAAAAAAGTCACATTTTCGACGTTAAATATCTCTTTTCTCTTGATATTATGTATAAAAAAAATACATTGATTGTTTCATGGCTTTTATAGCCGAAAAATACAATGTTTTGCTACTATTTTTCTGTTTTTTTGCCTCTGTCTATTGTGCTTTAGTCCTTGCAGGTACAGAGGTTGACGTGGCGTTCGCAGAGGCGAGGGCGAGGGCAGCTAGCGGCCATATGAATCTGTTGCGGTGCAAAGGGGGACCTAGGGTTTCCTAGGTTGGCTGAGTGTTTAGGTTTTGGGCCATGGGGTATTGGTTTAGGTTTTAATTTTTGGGCCTGTTTGGGTTTGAGTTTAGTTTGGGTTTGGATTAGGCTAGGGTCTTGGGTTTTAATTCGTAAATGGACTGTTTAAAATTTGGACTTTTTATTTTATTTATTTATTTGGTTTTGTTTTGTTTTTAATTTTCACATGGGCCCCGGGTAGATTGGGCTGTTTACAGCTGTTTACAGATTGGGCAGATTGGACTTTTAAGAAGGACCAATTTCATCTGATCTCGCCAAATCTTGACTTCTTGGCGCTCATCTTCTTCAAGTAACCTCATTCCATCCCACTGCATCTTCAGGGGTATAGGAATTAGTGTTTCAATCTACTCCACTGTAATTTCAGAGAGACTAGACTTCTAGCTTTAATCTACTCCACTGCAACTTCAGATGGATAGACTTGTAGCTTTAATCTGCTCCACTGCGACTTCAGGGAAATAAGATTTGGTTTGTAGCTTTAATCTATTCCACTTCAACTTTAGGGAAATAAGATTTGTTATCTTTAGTCTACTCCATTGCAACTTCAGGAAAATAAGATTTAGTTTGTAGCTTTAATATGTTCCACTGCAACTTCAGGGAAATAAGATTTGCTATCTTCAGGCTACTCCACTGTAACTTCAGGAATATAAGACTTGCTTTCTTCAACCTGCTTCACTGCAACTTTAGGGAGATAAGGTTTGTGGCTTCAATCTGCTTCATTGCAACTTCAGGGAGATAAGATTCACCATAATTACTTCAATCCATTCCACTGCAACTTTAGGGGTATAAGATTTGTAACTGGTAGCTTTAATCTTGTTCCACTACAACTTCAGGGAAATAGGATTTATGGTTTATCTGATTTGTTACACCATTTTTTGGGGAACATGACCTGTAGAATCCATTTCATAGGCTTTTATGCCAAGCCATTAGGATGTGATAATTGGAATGAATCAAATGCTCCTACTTGGATGTGTACGAATAATATTTGCATGAATGCAGTAATGTCATTTTTTGAGAATGATCTCTCTTTAAAGTTTAGGTCGTCATTGCTCGTCATTTATCAAGATTCTATCACTGATATGCTACCATGCCTTCTTGTTTAGCCGGTGTCCTTAATAGAGGACCTGAAGAAATAGTCGTAATTTGGACTATTCTTTCTCAGATGTTTCCAACTCTTAAATTTGGTTAGTTCTAATTAGTGGTCCTATTTCTGGTCCTTGTACTATTTAGAAACTTTTTAGAGTAATATGCAAAACCTTTTTTATGTGAATATTATAAGTCTAATAATCATTGTTTTAACAAAAAATGTTTGAAAAAGACTAGCACAATAGACAAGATGGAATTTTATTGAGAACAACACTCAAAATGGATAAATTAATCATTATAGCAAATTTTGCTAAGGTACTAAATGAATAATATGAAAATAGGTGCCTTAGATATCGCAGCACGAGCTTCTCTATTCAAACTTCTCAAAGACCATTTCAAGCTAGATATGTGTTTAGGAGATCTCAAGTATTTTGTAGATGCCCCAAGATGTAACGTTCCTCCTTCTTGTTAACTCTGAGAGGACAAGACTACCACATGCCCCATCTTTGATCAAAATTTGAGCTGCCCTTTTTTCGGGTTTTCAACTCAAGACCCTTTTGGTCTCAAGGCGACCTTTGCAGGTTTTCGCATTGGCCTCTTCCCTTTTTAAGTGAAGTATTTCTTGACTAAATCCTAATTTACAAGATTAGGCAAGTTTTTCCCATCCATCTCGGTCAAAATCAGTGCTCCTTCAGAAAAGGCTTTCTTTACCACATAAGGTCCTTCCCAGTTTGGCATCCATTTCCCTCTAAAATCCTTTTGTATTGGAAGGATCTTTTTTAATAACAAGTCTCCCTCATAAAACTCTCTCGGGCAAACCTTTTTGTCATAAGCTTGCATCATTCGTTTTTGGTACATGTGACCATGACGAATAGCCCTTAGCCTCTTTTCTTCAATCAAGTTCAATTGATCATATCGAGAATGGATCCATTCTACTTCATTTAACTTTAGTTCTGACAAAACTCGAAGGGAAGGAATCTCAACTTCAATGGGCAATATTGCCTCCATTTCGTAGACTAAAGAGAAAGCTATTGCCCCGGTGGAGGTCCTGACAGATGTTCGATAAGCATAGAGGGCAAATGGTAACTTCTCATGCAAATCTTTATAGGTCACAGTCATTTTCCCTACAATCTTCTTGATGTTCTTATTGGCTGCTTCCACTGCACCACTCATTTTTGGGCAATATGGTGACAAGTTGTGTTTGATCTTGAACTGACTACAGGCCTCTGCTATCATGCTATTGTTCAAATTCAGTGCATTATCCGATATGATCCTTTCTGGCATCCCATACCAACAAATGATTTCTTTCTTCAAGAACTTGTTGACTACCAACTTTGTGACGTTGGCATACGAAATGGCTTCTACCCATTTGGTAAAGTAATCGATGACCACAAAGATGAATCGATGTTCATAGAAAGCCTTTGGCAATTTTGGCCTAATAACATCCATGCCCCATATTGAGAAAGGCCATGGAGAAGTCATAACGTGAAGAGGTGAAGGAGGCACATGAATTTTGTCTCCATAAATTTGGCACTTATGACATCTCTTAGCGTAATTAATACAATCCCCTTCTATGGTGGACCAATAATACTCGAATCTCATAATTTGTCTGGCCATTGTGAAGCCATTAGCATGTTTTTCACAGACGCCCTCATGGACTTCTTCCAAGATTTTCTTAGCCTCAACAGCATCCACACACCTTAATAGCACCTGATCCTTTCTTCTTTTGTATAGGGTCTCCCCATCTAAGACATAGTCATAGGCTAGTATTCTCAACATTCTTTTATTGTTCTCAATTGTCTGGTCAAGGTATTCATGATTTTCCACATATCGTAGTATATCATGGTACCAAGAGTGATCATCCTTTTCTTCTTCCTCAATGTTGTAACAATGAGTCGGAGCCTTATAAATACTCATCTAGATAGGTTTTATGTCCTCTTGTTTGTTTACTTTAATCATAGAGGCTAACGTAGCCAATGCATCAGTCATCTGGTTTTCATCTTGCGGGAGGTAACTGAAAGCGATGTCGTCAAACTTCTCAATTAACTCCAGAACTATCCTTCGATAATTGATCAATTTGAGGTTTCTTGTCTTTCATTCGCCTTTGAGCTGGTAGATCACTAGTGTGAAGTCCCAATATACTTCTAGCACTTTAATTTTGCATTTTATGGCTGCACGGATACCCATGATGTATGATTCATATTCTGCTATGTATTTCGTATAGTCAAAATCCAGTTTACTAGTAAAGGGATAATGATCTCCGTTTGAGGACACTAAGACTACCTCGATTCCATTACCCATAGTATTTGAGGCTCCGTCAAAATTTAGTTTCCAAGGGTGGCCTCCTTGAGAATCTTCTTCAGTGGTTGCAACATACATCAAATCTTCATTTTGGAAATCAAAGTTCAAAGGCTCGTATTCCTCTAGAGCTCTACTGGCCAGAAAATCTGCTATTGCACTCCCTTTTACAGCTTTCTGGTTCACATAAACTATGTCAAATTCAAAAAGTAGAATTTACCATCGGGCCATCCTTCCATTCAAAGTTTTCGACTTCATCAAGTACTTCAGAGGGTCTAATTTCAAGATGAGCCAAGTTGTGTGATATAGCATGTATTGTCTTAGTCTTCGGCTTGTCCAGATTAAAGCGCAACACAATTTCTCAATCGGTGAGTATCTTGTCTCACATTCAGTTAACTTTTTACTGAGGTAGTAAATTGCTCTTTCCTTCTTTCCTGACTCATCATGTTGGCCAAGTACAGATCCCATATAATTCTCAAATACAGCCAAATATAGTATAAGTGGCTTATCTGGGTTGGGTGGCATTAACATCAGGGCATTGAACAAGTAATGTTTGACTGTGTCGAAAGTCTTTTGGCATTCCTCATCCCATACTCCTAGATTGTGTTTCTTAAGGAGACAGAATATGGGGTCACATTTCTCAATTAGCCGTAAAATAAACCGGGTGATGTAATTCAATCTTCCTAGGAAACCTCGAACTTCTTTTTTAGTACGCGGCGGGGCAGCTCTTGTATGGCTTTGACTTTGTCTGGATCAATCTCAATCCCTTTTTTATTAACTACAAATCCTAGCAGTTTTTCAGACCTGGCTCCGAAGGTATACTTTGCTGGATTGAGTTTTAGCTGGAACTTTCTCAACCTTAAGAACAATTTCCTCAATACTTGAATGTGCTCTATCTCTGTTCGAGATTTTGCAATCATATCATTGACATAAACTTTGATTTCTTTATGTATCATATCAAGGAACAGGGTTACCATGGCTCTTTGATATGTTGCTCCGTATTTTTCAGTCCAAATGGCATCACTTTATAGCAGAAAGTCCCCCACATGGTTATGAACGTGATCTTCTTCATGTCTTTAAAATGCATCTTAATCTGGTTGTATCCGGAAAAACCACACTTGAAACAGAACAGTGAGTGACCTGTCGTGTTATCCACCAAGGTGTCAATATGACGCAATGGGAAATTATCCTTCAAATCCCTGTAGTCTACACACATTCGTACCATTCCATCTTTTTAGGGATGGGGATGATGTTGGCTACCCATTCTGAGTATTTAACCACTTTCAAGAATCCAACGTCAAATTTCTTCTTGACCTATTCTTTTATTTTTAGCAGAACATCGGGTCTCATCCTTCGGAGCTTCTGTTGCACTAGCTTACACTCTTCCTTTATAGGGAGACAATGCACCACAATATCAGTATTTAACCCGGGCATGTCTTGGTAGGACCACGCGAAGGCATCCTTGAATTCTTGGAGTGACTCAATGAGGTCTCGCTTTGTCTGTATAGTGATACAAGTTCCGATCTTCACCTCTTTTTCCTCTCTTAAGCTCACAATTTCCACTAACTCTTTGTGAGATAGGATTTGTTTCTCATCTTGCTCTACCATCCTCAACAAATCAGGAGATAGGTCATATCCTCGGTCATCTTCAAAATCCTAAGAATCCTCCACACACATACCTTACTCAAAAGGAGACTTTGAGTCATTAGCAGCATCGCTCATATCATTGATATCTAGAGACTGTTATGGGGATGAAGGAAGATACCAAGAACCAAAAGAATCTAAGAATAATGATTTGCTTGGTATGATCATCAATGAAGAACAAAAGAATATTTGTAAGAAGGTTCATAGGGCCAAAGAATCTAAAAACTATTATTTGTATAATTTGATTATGAATTAAATGAAAAGAATAAAAGAATATTTGCTCAAAAAGATAGCAAAGATGTATCTTATTGAAATAACATTTTTGGACATAAGCCTATTTCACAAAAGATTCTTATTATTCTTAGGCCTAGAACAATAAGTGTGTTTTGGAAATTACTCTGAATTAGCTCTAAAAACTACAAGAATCTCTTCCGCAGTCTATTTGTCCAGAACACTTCCAGGTACGTAAGGGCAAATGCCAGACAAATTTTCTTCTCTAGTTCTTTCTTCGGATATGGTGTTGATGTCCAAATTTTCCAACATTACTTCTATAGTTTCCTTTCTCAATATCCTCCGTTCAGGGTGAATAATCCCTCTTGACACAAAAGTTCTGGATATGTGGGGGAATATCATTAGTTCCCATTTGATTTCCTCCCCGCTCAAGCGTGCTCTCCTCCTTTCTCGCTTCTTTTCCAGCTCTTTCTTTCTTTATCTCGCGTCTGGCCTGAATCCTAAGCTGAAGCGGTCTCGTTTATCTTTTAGCATTGGTGCCTCAACCCTTCCTTGGAGGTATCTCCCAAGTCCTCTTCTCGTTAAGGCTTCTTTCTAGATTGTCAGTTGTAGGCTCATTCTCGTGGTCTTGGATATTTTAGGCATTAGGATCTTGTTCCCTTCGATGATGAATTTTGCATTCACAAATTCCAAAGATTGAAAGGAACATTCGATCACTTCATCATTTGCCACTAAGTATGGTGCGTCGCTAGTTCCAGTTGCAATGATGTTTTCTTCTGCATTTATAGTCACTAGCCGACCTTCTGTTACCAACTTCAACATTTGATGTAGTGATAAGGTACTGCCCCCACTGAATGTATCTAGGACCTCCCCAATAAGCAATTATACGAAGTTTTGATGTCTATCACTAAGAAGTCTACCTCGTATGTGTTTGGTCCAATCAGAAGGGGTATTTCAATTCTTCCCATTACTCTCCTTTCAGTGTCATCGAATACCTTCACTATGTTTTGGCATGTTTTCATGTGAGAGCTATCCACCGGTGTGGATAAGGGTAAAACATTTAGGGCTAATCTATTATCAATTAGTACCCCCGGCAGTGTATACCCTTTAATCTATTATCAATTAGTAACCCCGGCAGTGTATACACTTTACAGCGGGTGGTGATGTGTAGAGCCTTGGTTGATCACATACCTCTGGCCATTTTTTCTTTCTTCTGTTCAACCGCTGAGGCTTTTTCTTTTATAGGTTCTACTCTTGCGTTTCCTAAATCATAGCACCTCCTGATACGCATATAGAAACCTACGTCTTGGTTTTCCTTCCCCGAGATCGTCACATTACAGTCGTAATTCTAGGTAACCCTCTTGTTGTCTTTATAAGGAAAGCTATAGGTTTCTAGATTATGACTTTGGCTCCATTTGTACCCTAACTTCATTGCTTCATGGTCGTGAAATGATGACCACCAGGTATTTGACCTTCGCTATCGGTTCTCTTTCTGAAACGCATATATTTCCTTCTTCTGGGCTTTGGACATCTTCATAAAATTCCATTTCTTTGTTGTCTATCATGTCTTGTACTAGGGCCCTGAACTTGACGCGTTCTTAGATCTCATGCCCCCTTCATTATGGAACTCACAATAGTTCATCATGCCTTCAAATCTCTTCTCTGAATCTGGTATGATTAATCATCTTTTTACAATCCCTTTCTAAACCCGTCTCAATGGGGTTTTAACTTTCGCAACCTCACATTTGATTTTCTTGCTCCCACCTTCATTTATCTCATTTACCCATTGGTCAGCATGGTTGGGTAACTGGTTTCCTGCTACATTTGGTGTGGATGAGTCGTCAAACTTTACGATCCCCATTTTATGAATCTTTCGATTAACTTTTTGAATGCAATGCAGTTTTCGATTTAATGCTTGATGATTCCCACGTGGTATTCACATTGAGCGTTTGCATCATACTATTTGGGAAACAGGGGTTGCATCGGCTTTAGGTAGAAAGGGGACACCACGTGTGCATCAAATAGGTTTTGATACAGCTCCCTATACGTTGTAGGTATAGGTGTGAGTTATAGCCTTTCTGTATTCGTTCTCGTATTGGATTCTTATCTTGTGCAACCCTGATGGCTAATGGTTACTGTCTTTGGCTGACTCACAATGATTTCCTTTGAATAACCCTTGTGATACGTGCTTGTGTTATTCACCTCATTCTCTGTTTTCCTTGGGGCTAATCTCTTAGTGCTTTCCCCCGCATCTATCTTGCCGCTCCTCACTGCATTTTCAATCATTTCGTCGATCATCACTACGCCCGAGAAGCTTTTAGTGGCACTTCCCAACATATAAGTGATGAATGGAGCTTTTAAAGTGTTGATGAAAAGCATTGTAATTTCTTTTTCTAGGAGAGGTGGTTGGACTTGTATGGCAACTTCCTTCCATCTTTGAGCATATTACCTGAAGCTCTCATTCTTTTTCTTCTCCATGTTCTGCAAAGTGATTCTATCAGGGGTCATATCCGTCACGTGACTATACTACTTCATGAAAGCTTGTGCTAGATCCTTCCATGAATTGATCTTGGTACGGCTCAATTGGTTTTACCATTTGGATGCTGACCCAACCAGACTTTCTTGGAAACATTGAATCAAAAGTTGGTCATTATTAACATAGCCTGCCATTCGTCTGTAGAACATAGTGATGTGAGCTTCGGGACAACTAGTCCCATTATACTTCTCAAACTCCAGAGTTTTGACCTTGGGGGGAAGCACTAGGTCTGAAACCAAGCTCAAATCCTTAGCCTCGATTCCACCATGATAGTCGGCGTTTTCCATTTCTTTAAAATTTTCTTCTAACCATCTACACCGGTCTTCAAGTTGTTTCGGGAGCTCTACCCTTACCTTTTCTATTTCTACCATATCATCAAGATCGGGGACAACGGGATTAGTTAGGTTATCCCCCAGATTAGAGCCCGAGCTGGCTTGGTAGTTCATCAATGCTGAAACACCAACCTAAAACTGTTGGGGCCTGATTGTAATAGATGGCCTTCGTGGGTACATCTCGGGTTGTATCTGAACATTTTTTGGGGTAAAACCCGAGGGTAAAGAGGATCTTCATTATCATTTCCAGCATTGACCACAAGGTTCTTTCCCTTTTCTAGCCCGCCAGTCAGCAGTTGTGTTAATTGGTTTATCATATTCCTCTGGGATTCTAGCATATGATCCCTCATATCTTGCTGGATTTTGGCCAATTTTTCTTGCATTTGTGCTTGTAGTTGCTCTTGCATTTCTTTTTGGAGCTGTTCTAGTCTTTCCAATCTTTGATCCATAACTTTTGTCTTGGCACGAGTACTGTAACGATGTTTAGTTGGCAGATTTTTGTCAGTTTCCAGATTAACTGAAATAGTTTTTAACTAATTAGGGTTCTTTGTAACATTTAATGTATATGATGCAATGAAATGAAAATGCATGAGATGAATGCAAAAAAATGTGCCGACTCTAATTCAATTCCATTTAGAATAACTTTACTAGAAAACAAAATTCTTTACATAAAATAGATTACATATATGGCTTAGCCCTGATGCTCAAAGTTTTAACTTTCCTAAACAACCAAGCTAGCTCTCGGCCTCTGTCTAATTCTAATTCATATTTCACACTTAGTACATCAGCCTGAACTACTAGAGTCTATAAATGGTCGGCCACCTCTCGTATCTGAGCTACAGCTTCACCCATAATGTAATCTCTATTTCTAATTTGATCCTGAGAATGGTGGAGTTGCTCTTTCAAACGTTCATCATTTGCTTCAAGAAGTTCAATCCGGAGTTTGCAGTTTTGTAACGTAGTCTCGAGTTCTTCTACCTTCCTTTTTAGCTCTTCAATCTTGTTCAAGCTCGCCTTCAACTCTATTACAGAGTTGCGACTACGATGTTAATGAAGTGACCTTTCTAGTTTTGCTATTTTAGCCTTTAATTCGGCCTTTTCATTTCGGCTATCTGACAAACTCTTTTCTAGGGCCTCTTTCTGAACCTGAGTATCTTGGAATTTTCTCTCCCATAGATCGGCTTTAGCCTTCTCCTCTTGGATCTCTTGTTGCCACTGCTCTAATGTCTTTTCCAATTCGGCAGTTCTCATCGATAAGCGCAACTTCTTATAATTCTTTTCAAGCTATCTAAATCTTCTTCTGCCTAATTCTTTCCCTTCCTCAGTTTCTCAACTTCTAGTTTCTAAACATTAGTATCTAATCTCAAATGCATTTTTTCCTCCTCCAGTTGTTCTATTTTCTTTCCTAGTTCCAAGTACTTCCTTTCGAAATCATGCTTTATAATTTCTAGCTCTAAGGGGACTACTTGCAAGTATTCTTCTATCGATCGAGCGCCTTCTTGACTTGGCCCGAGGATATTGTCATTAATTCTTCTACTCCACCACCTATTGTACTCGGGGTCGTCATCAGTCCTACGACTAATCCTTTCATCCGGTGGGTCTGATTCCAAGCATTAGACATTTCCCAAACCTTTTTCTTGTAGTTGTCACCCTTATATGAGAACTCGCACTGAGCTAACCCTTGTGTCGTTGGTACAAACTGTCTTGATTTGTACTGTCTCAATACGAGGAAAGGAACATATCTGATAGCTCCCCAAATCCCAAGCAGGGGGACCCAATCAAAGTCGCCACATCGGTATAGGATCTCGTCGGGAACTATCCAATGGGCTCTCCACTCGACGTCCTCTTCTTGGAGATTTTGGAGGATCGTTATCCATTTTTCCTCTGAAATATCATCCCGTCTCAGTGTAGCCGCTATCTCTTTTAAAGGAGAGTAGTTCTCAGAGAAAACCCAGTAAGAAACCTTGTCTACTTTCCATAAATGGCTGTGGAACCAAGCTAACAATAATTGCAGACATCCGATGAATCTTCCCTCACCTGATCTATGGCATGCGTTTAAGGACCTGAATATCTCAGCCAGAATTGCGAGAATAGATGTAACCTTCTTATCAAGTCGGTCAAACAAATCAGACACCGCCTCATCCACGTGCCCCAGCGCTTTAGGGGAAATCATCAGCCCGTAAATACTCAAGCAAAAACGTCAACCCTTTTTTCCATATCCAGGTGTGCCAAAATCAGATCTCGCAAACTCTTCCAGAGGATACACTTGCTTTCTCATTTTTTCTTGATCCGAGCCGCGACCCACTGGTCACTCCTTCCCGTGATATTTATTAACTTCTTCACGAAAGTTAGGACATTGACGGCTCTAGAATAGGCCTTATCAACTTGAATCCTTAGACAACAAAGCAAGGTTGTATACTCCTCCACAATAGGTGTCAAATCCACATTCCCAAAGGTAAAAAAACTGTAGGCGGGATTCCCAAACCAAGCCATAGCCTGAAACAAGTGTTTATCCACTTGATGTCGAGTAGATAGAGAAGATCTCCATAGTTGCTGTAGAATAGCTGCTTGATTTCCTCATCCCAATGAATCCATATCTCTTTCAATTCTCGAAGATCATTTTGTGTCACACTGATACGAGTGAAGTCCTATAATTTCGATGTGTACCCCTCTACCAAGCTATCACCTTTCTCTAATTGCATTTCTCTGACCATATTTGGACAGCCGCATTATCCTCCACTTTATCAAGAAATTCATTCTCTATGGCAAGCTCTCTATTTAGTAATCGAACGTGAATCGACACCTTTTTTATGTCGAAAAATGTCATGCAATCAAAGCAAAACAACACAAGTCAGTGCATTTTATATGAAACTAAAAATTCAAAGCAAGTAAGAAATAATAACGCGCCTATTCGGGTAACCACTAATGGTTCAGTGCGGCTCTACCTAGGGTAGGCTCTTATGGATCACTATATGTGGTTCGGTTCTAAAGAAAGGGTGCCTGAACTAGTAGATTCCTCGATATTCACCCATTATAGGCTCATACGGACTGAGTTTAGCTCAGGGGAATACATTTCACTATGGCTATACGGATATGAAAATCTCACGAAGACATGGGTACGGACGTATCCTGAAAGCAAACCACTATCCTATACGGAGGTGAAGACCTCACAAAGGACTAGCTTCTCACTCCCACATCAAAGGATAAGATCGAACGGAAATGCAATGCAATATGTGAAAAAATTCCAAGACTTGAATCGATAAAGCAAAGATCACCAAAAATGACGGATGAAATGCAATGAAAGGATCATAATTTTAAATTGAGTTATCAATTTTCAACCAATAAGACAAGAATTAATCAAATCATGGCTTTACCCTCTTATTTGTCCCTAATGGAGTCGCCAAGCTATCGAAACCATTTTTGTTTTGAAAACGGGGTCAACATTTTATTTGAAAGTGAAAATGGGAGTCGTCACCAATCCTTTTTTTTATGATGTGTGATCGGATCACCTTATGATTGATCATTTTAATAAAACATTTTGATTTATTAAAACAACAGTTTTGGTTTACGAAATTTGAGAAAATGGGTTCGGGAGTCGGTTACGTACGAGGAAGGATTAGCACCCTCGTAACGTCCAAGATTGGTACCTAAAACTAATGTCTTAACATCGAAAGTTGAAAACTCGAAAAGAATTTAAAATACGATCCTCTCTTAAAAAGCTTGAATGAAGTTAAACGAGCATTTAAAGGCCTTCTTTTCTCGAGATATCAAGATATCATATCCTATAAGTTAGGACACAAAATTTGAACCTTTGAAAATAAGCTTTCCTTTTACTTGTTTTATTTAAAAATTTGTACTTTGATTTTTAAAAGGATACTCGGTTGTTTAGATTCAATGAGGAAATATCGAAACCCCGTAAGTTAGGGCACGACCTTCTCAAGTTTCTAAACGTGGAATATTGCCTTTATTTTCTTTATTTTAAAATTTGTATGTTTTAAAATTTAAAAGAATATTTGGTTATTTAGACTCAACGAGAAAAATCGAAACCCCTTAAGTTAGGGCACGATTATCTCGAATCTCTAAAATTCGAAACATTGCCTTATTTTGAAAACTTTCATTTTTGAAATAATATTGAGTGTTTTACTTAAACGAAATGTATTTTTATGCTTTTAAAACGATGATATGCGAATAAAAATTATTATATTAATGAGTAATAAGAACATGAATATACTAATAAAAAAAATGATTCACATTCGTACTACTTAACTACTAATAAGAATAATCAATTAAGAAATAACTAACATAGGATAATAACACAAAAATAATAATAAAAATAATAAAAATAATAATGATAACAATGATGAAATCTAAATTAATAAATGATTGAAATAATTAAACACAAAGGAAAAATAAAAGAAAATATTAAATAAACAAAGTGAATAGATGAGTGAATATCAACAAAATATTTGATTAAAGATTAAGGCAAAATAAATAACTAAATAAATAAGTGAAATAGTATGTGAAGAAAAAAAATTGAAATTAAATAAACCAAGTATCGCATTGAATATTGAAACAAAATTAAGGGGAATAAGTTGTAAATAATCAAAATGTACCAAAAGGATTAAAATATAACTTCCAAAACAATGACAGGGACCGAATGAGCAAAATAACCCCTCCCCATATGCGCACCGCTTAAAAAGGACCGAAAAAAATTTTAAAATTAAACGGGGCAAATTTAAAAAGATAAAAGAAAAGGAAATAGGACTGCGATTAGATGCACGGACAAAGGCGAGGATCAATTGGGTAATTATTCCCTGTCCCCAAAACGACATTATTTCAGATGTCGGCCTCCTTAAACAGTCTTGGGACCAAATTGGAAATGAACTAAAATTAAAAGGGAAAAATAAAAATGAAATAAAATAGAATCGGATTGAAATAGAATTTGTGAAAAAGTAGAGGGATCAAACGTGTAAATTACCCATTTTTAAATGCACTGATCCTAAATGGAGCGGGTCAGGTCACCCGGGTGTAGCATAAAACGGCATCATTTTGGCCATTGCTAATTAAGTCCAAAACGACGCTGTATTAGTCCCCATATAAATGTGAAAAACTAGAAAAAAAAATCATTTTCCCCTTTCATTTTTTTAAAAAAAACTAAGAGCTCTTACTCTCTCTCACGCCCTTCCCCTCCGACGATCAGCTCCTTCGGCGGTCCGCCCTACCGCTCTGTGGCCAATGGCCGGCGTTGCGAAAAATGGGCTTTTCAACCCTGCTTCAAAGCACCTTTGAAGGCCAAGCCGTCAAAATCTGAAGAATCCAAGGGAAATAATAAGTTTTTTTTTATTTCTAAAAACAAATAAAAATATCAGAAAAATTCAACTTTTCAATGTTAAATTTCTCTTTTCTCTTGATATTGTGTGTAAAAAAAATACATTGATTGTTTCATGGCTTTTTTAGCCGAAAAATACAATGTTTAGATACTATTTTTTGTGTTTTTTTCCTCTGTCTATTGTGCTTTAGTCCTTGCAGGTACGGAGGTTGAAGTGGCTTTCGCGGAGGCAAGGGCAAAGGCAGCTAGCGGCCGTACGAAGCTGTTGCGGCACAAAGGGGGACCTAAGGTTCCCTAGATTGGCTGAGTGTTTAGGTTTTGGGCCATGGGGTATTGGGTTAGGTTTTAATTTTTGGGTTTGGATTGGGCTAGGGTCTTGGGTTTTAATTTGTAAATAGAATGTTTAAATTTTTGACTTTTTATTTTATATATTTGGTTGTCTTGTTTTTAATTTTCACATGAGTCTGGCCAAATTGGGTTGTTTAGACCAATATTTAGCAAATTTTAAATGACCATTTACAAGATGAATTACCAACGAATATAGGCCAACACATTAGGCCAATTCAATTATGACACATAACAAAATAACCAAGTCCCCTATACATGCCATAACTAAAAATAGTGCATTCATTGGTACCCAAAATAATAAGCTGATAGTGTGAGTGGATCTCCGACAGTCTCCAATCCCCGAGCTAGCTTGGTGACACTATAAGACAAGGGAAAAGAATGGGGAGTAAGCTATATAGCTTAGTAAGTTCCCATGCAAATAATAAGTATCATATCCAAATATTTAACATACAATTAACATGACAATAAATGGAATAAATATTACTAAGGTCTTATAATCATAACCTACTCAATCATAACCTTACCGAGGGTTCATCACATATCGATCTCATTGCATATGAGTTTTACGTTCATACCTATGTCATCTCGAATTGGATTTGCATGCAATTCGCCTTTGACATACTCATTAAATTACCCATTGAGCCACTTGGAATACTAAAGGATACTCAGGAATCTCGTACACATATTACTGTACCAATGCCATATCCAGATATGGTTTTACACGTAATCTCAATAACCCTAATGTCATGACATTTGTGTCCTATCTATTCCTGAGGTTCAACCGGGATTTCACGCTTGTCGAAACTTTGTCGAATACGTCCAAGGGCTAATCACAATTCATACAATAATAAAGCATTTAAAACATAATTAAAACGAAGCATTATTTACATACGAACTTACCTCGGTGCAAAATAGTAGAAATGGGACCTAATCATCAAACACTTTGTTTTTCCCCCGATCTAGATCTAAACCTCATTTCTCTTGATCTATAATAGCAAAGTTAACTCATTTAATATTCAAATTATTCAATTCAGCCCAAAAATTACATTTTGGCCAAATTACATTTTTTCCCCCTAAACTTTGACATTTTTACAATTTAGTCCCTAGGCTCGTAAAATGATTGTTATCAAATTTCTTCATTACCCAAGCCTAGCCGAATCTTTATTCTACATTTATTGTACTTATTTTATAACTTTTACAAATTTCTTCTTTAAAACACACTTAGCAAAAGTCATTTTTCAAACATCAAACTTGCATAATCTACCATTAAACATCAAAATACACACATTTCTTACATGGGTCAAACACTAGACCTTAATCATTCTTCAAATTACTGGTAGAAATAGGTAGATCGAGTGATAACGACTTCAAAAATGTAAAGAGCATTAAAAACGGAACAATGACGGACTTACAATCGAGCTTGAAAGTTGGAAAAACCCTAGCTATGTCTTTCTTCTAAACTTTTGCACAAGAAGGAGAAGATGGACAAGGTTTTGGCTTGATTTTTGGCTTTTTAATTCATTTAATTACCAAATGACCAAAATACCCTTTTCTTAAAACATTAAAATTCTCTTACTTCATGTATATTTTTGTCCATTAACATAAACAATGGTCTAATTACCATCTAAGGACCTCTAATTTAAAATTTCATAGCAATTAGACACCTCTAGCATGTAGAACTCAAGTTTTGCACTTTTTTACAATTTAGTCTTTTTTGCTAAATTAAGTGCTCAAATGTCAAAATTTTCAAACGAAAATTTCATAGAACCATCCCATTAAAATTCAGACGATATAATTATAAGAAAACTTAATTTTTCTGCAATGAATTTGTGGTCTCGAAGCCACTATTCTGACTAGGCCCAAAATCGGGCTGTTACAACTTCCGAGCAAGATAAGTGTGTAGGTTCAAGAATGGGTTACGATATGATTTGGAAGTCCCAGTTGCTATGCTGTGGAAGAGAGTTTTTGAGACCTTGGTTGAGAAGGTTAAAATTTTGGAAAAGGTCAAAGGTGTTGAAGTTGAGAGAAGAGATAAGATCAAAACTCTAGTTAAAATAGAATTTGGCTCAGGTAGTTCTAACCCGTGTCCTGCAAAGAGAGGGAAGGATAATAGATCGTGATAGAACTCTGTTACAGTTAGTACTAGAAACAAGACTCAAGAATGTGCTCACTGTGGGAAACATCATCAAGGGGAATGTTGGACAAAATTAGGATCATGTTCAAGATGTAGATCCTTGGAGCATTAGATTAGTGACTATCCGCATATGAAAAAATAGTGGCAAGCACCAAAACCCAATCAAAATCAAAATCAAAGGGGATGAGGTAATAACAGAACTGGTAATTCAGGGTAGAGATCATTTGATCAGGGTGCAAATCACACTGAAGTGAAACAGCCCGCCTTGGTTTATGCAGCGAGGCACAGAGAGGACTGTGATACAGCAAATGTCACCGTAGTACTTTTACAATTAATTTTGTAAAATACTTTGCCTTAATGGATATAGGTTCTACTCATTCACATGTTGTATATTCTATGTCTGATAAATTGGGAATTACAGTAGAAGACACTATTAGTGTTGTTTTTATGGTCAGTCCTCCAGGGCAATCTGTTGTGGTGAATAAAATTTATAGGCAATGCCTACTAGAAGTCCAAGGTAAAACATTTCCAACCAATTTGATGGAATTATGATTTAATTAATTTGACTTAATTTTGGGAATATATTGGTTGGTCGAACACCAAGTCGGTCTAGATTGTGCTTTAAAAAGGGTTTTGCTGAAGACAACTAGTGAGAAGGAAATTGTGTTTGTATGGGAGCGTAGAGATTACTTGTCAAATGTAATATTTTTTATTATTGCTGAAAGGATGGTTAGAAAAGGATGTGAGGCATATCTAGCTTATGTACTAGATACCAATGTTAGTAGCTTCGCTTTGAGTAGCATTCGCATTGTAAATGAATTTTCGTATGCTTTTCTGGAGGAGTTGCCTATGATACCTCTTGAACATTAAGTTGAATTTGTAAATGAACTATTGCCTTGTACAGCTCCAGTTTCCATTGCCCCCTATCGCATGACACCAAAAGAGCTTAAGCAACTCAAGATCCAGTTACATGGAATTTTAAATTATGGATTCATTAGACCAAGTGTTTCACCTTGGGGAGCACCAGTGTTGTTTGTCAAGAAGAAGGATGGTTCCATAAGGATGTGTATTGACTATAGACAATTAAATAATTTGACCATCAAGAATAAGTACCCACTACATAGAATCGACAATTTGTTCAATCAAATTTGAGAAGCGAAGGTGTTCTCCAAAATTGACCTAAGGTTGGGATACTATCACCTCAAAGTGAAGGATTTGGATGTGCCTAAGACTGCATTTTGGACTAGGTATGGTCATTACGAATTATTAGTAATGCTTTTAGTCTTACAAATGCCCCAACTGCATTCATGGATATGACGAATTGAGTTTTCCAACCATATCTGGATCAATTTGTCGTTGTCTTTATCGATGATATTTTAATCTACTCCAAGATTGAATCTGAACATGATGAGCATTTGAGGGTTTTTTTTGCAAATTCTTTGAGAGAATAAACTCTTTGGTAAATTTAGAAAGTGTGAGTTTTGGCTTAATGAGGTTGTCTTTTTGGGTCATGCGATGTCTGCCAAAGGTATTCGTGTGGAACCTAAGAAGATTGAAGCTATTGTAGAGTGGAAACAGCATAAGAATGTATCTGAGATTCAAATTTTTCTTAGATTGGCTGGCTATTAACAAAGATTTGTTAAGAGATTCTCTTTGATTACTGCTCCTTTAAATGAATTTTTTTAAAAAGAGTGCTCCATTTAAATGGTCTGTTATTAACAAGCCAGTTTCGAGAAACTTAAGACTATGTTGACTCAAGCACCTGTGTTGATTCAGATTAGATCTGGAAAGGATTATGTGGTGCACAATGATGCGTCATATACTGGTCTTGGATGTGTTTTGATGCAAGAGGGAAAGATGGTAGTCTATGCTTCGAGATAGCTCAAGTCACATGAGTGTAATTATCCAACTCATGACTTGGAGCTAGCAATTGTTGTTTTTGTGCTCAAGATTTGGAGGCATTATTTATACGGTGAGAAGTGTATTATTTACATGGATTACAAAAGTATTAAATATTTACTTACTCAAAAACAATTGAACTTAAGACAAAGTAGGTGGATTGAACTACTCAAGGATTATGATTGTACCATTGAGTACCCTCCTTGTAAGGCCAATGTGGTAGCTGATGCACTGAGTCAACAGGTGATGACTAAACTTAGAGTTATGTTTGTAAGATTGGGTTTGTTCAAGGATGGTAGTATCGTGGTAAGATTGGGTTTGTTCAAGGATGGTAGTATCGTGGTAGATGGCAAGTCAAGCCCTTGTTGATTGGTGAAATTAAAGAAAAGCAACCTATGGATATTTCTTTACTACCTTATTTCAAGCAGGTTGAGGATGGTTCAATGACCAATTTTAAGTTTAATGCCGATAAAGTTCTTTACTTTAAAGGAAGATACTATCTACTGAACAATAAGGAGTTGTGACAATCTATTCTTCGAGAAGCACATAGTAACCCTTACACCATGCATCCTGGAGAAAATAAGATGTATTATATTTTGAGACAGTTGTATTGGTGGTCGGGTCTGAAGCATGAGGTAACTAAATTTCTTGCTAAGTGTTTGACTTGTCAACAAGTGAAGGCTAAACATCAACTTCCTTCTAGTTTGTTACAGCCTATAAAGATTCCTCGATGGAAGTGGGAACATATCACTATAGATTTTGTTAGTGGGTTTCCTTTGACTCCCACTAAGAACGATTTGTGTGGATGATTGTGGATAGGTTCACTAAGTTAGCCCATTTTCTACCAGTACGTACTTATTATTCTCTTTAGAAGCTTGCAAAGTTATATATTTTTGAGATTGTAAGATTACCCAACATTTCTATGTCAATTATTTTAGATCGAGATCCTAGATTTACATTTCGATTCTGGAAGAAATTGCATAAAGCTCTTGGTACTTGTTTAGATTTCAGCACTACTTATCATCCACAGTTTGATGGGCAATCCGAGCGAGTTATTCAGATTCTCGAGGATATGTTGAGAAGCTATGTCATTGACTTTCAAGGAAGATGGGAGAATCATCTACCATTGGCTGAGTTTACATACAACAACAGTTTCCAAGCCAACATTCAGATGAATCCTTATCAATATTTATATGGCCGTAAGTGTCAAACTCCATTGTGCCGGACTAAGTTAAATGAAAGAACAAAATTTTGGGACCTGAGTTGGTTCAAGAGACTGAAGGCATAGTTAAGTTGATATAAGAAAGATTGTGAGTAACTTCCGACAGGTAGAAATCCTATACCGATATTAAAAGGAAGGATATCGAATATTGAGTTGGAGATCAAGTCTTCTTAAAGATGTCTCCGTAGAGAAAGGTGTTGAGGTTTGGACAAAAAGAAAAATTGAGTCTAAGGTTTACTGGGCCATATCAAATTTTGAAAAGAGTTGGACCTGTGGCCTATCAGTTGGAGTTATCACCAAATTTGGATCGTATTCACAATGTTTTTCATGTCCCTATGTTGAGGAAGTACCATTTAGATCCTTCTCATGTGGTTAATGTAGAAGAAACTGAGATTAGACTGGATTTGTCTTTTGAGGAGGAACTGGTGAAAATTTTAGATCGTGATATTAATTTTTTTAGGAAAAAGCAAATTCCTTTAGTTAAGCTTCTATGGCAGATTCATGGTTCTGAGGAAGCCACGTAGGAGCCAGAAGATTCTTTTCGACAATAATATCCTCAACTTTTTTAATCAGATAAATTTTGATGACAAAATTTAATTTAATGAGGTAGAGATGTCACATCCCAAAATTCTATTAAGTGTTGTTAATTATTAAACAAGCTTGAGAAGTGGTGTAGTGGTAAAAAAGCTTAAGTAACTCCCAAAATACCCAAGTTCTAGTCTCCACAACATCATTTTATTTTTTTAAAATTCATGCAAAATTTAGGACCTTCCCATGCAAAAACCATCCACCTTATAACATGTAACTCCTATTCTTCATTTTGTTTTGTAACTCCATATTTTAAATTTGAAAATGGTGAAACTACTAAAATTATTGTGCTTTTCAAACATACTTTTTAAACCATTTGCGTAAATCGTTCAAACTAGTGAAATTAAGAATTTTAGAAATCAATGATTTTAGTATTTTATATATTTGTAAAATTTTGATCACTATTCAAAACTTTCATAATTTCAATCATATTTCAAAATCATTCATTTATTTAACCAAAACTAAAGAACTTGACTATTAGTCACTATTTGAAAAAAAACATGTTAAATTTATAAAATCAAATATCTTTAATATCATTTGGAAACATTATAGCTTTTGAAACTAAGTCTAATTTTAAGAACTCATTTATCAAATTTGTAATGAAAAAATGTAATATTGGCATACTTTTACGAAAATTGCAACGAACTATTTTCCTAAAACCATGTTTTGCTAATGTTGAGTATGACTCCTATTTCAATCAAATTTAAGAAATAATCTTCTAGTTAAATTCTATTTATTTGTTTCAATCAAACTCCGATTAGTCTAGATTATTTTATTATTATTTGACCTATGAATTTAGCCTATAAATAGGCTCTTTTATAACCTTAGAAAAGACACCCATTAGAGATTAAAACTCATAACACATTTAAAGAATTTTGTGTATACGTTTTGAGGGTTCTTTGTTTTTGGGTTTTCAAGGTTTAGCTTTTATCTCCATCTTTTGTACTCTTCGTTCTTTTTCCATTGTAGTAAAATTATCTTTGCACGTGGTTTTTTATCCTCTTTGGATGGGTTTTTCCATGTTAAATTTATGTGTTCAATTTCTCAATTTCTTCTGTAATTTTCACTTGTACATTACTTAATCGGGTCGATCACCAACAAGTGGTATCAAATCTTGTTCAATTTTCGTAGATCAGCCCGTTCAGAGAAGGCAGCAATGTAAAATCCTAAAATAGGGCGTAGTCAAAATGGTGGTTTCGGGACCACAAATTCGACATCAAAATATTTACTTTATGATTATTATGAGGCCTAGAATATGAGTATATGTATGTGTTAAAGTTTCATTAAGAAATTCTTTAAGTAAGGTGTTCAATTGGAAATTAGGGACTAAATTGAATAAATTGCAAAACTTGAATTCTAGAAGCAATTTGTATGAAATTTCTCTGGGTTATGAATTAGAAGGTCTTGGAGAGAAATTTGCCCAAATTCTAAGTTTTTGGACAAAAATGGGCTTGCATGGATGGAATTTTAAGGAAAGGGCTTAAGGGTATTTTGGTCATTTGGTATTTTAATGAAATAAAATGAGAAAAATGAACCAAAATCAGCCCATTCTCTTCCTTGCCCAGTCGAAACTTCAAGGGTTTCCATAGCTAGGGTCTTCAAGCTTTCCAAGCTTAATAGTAACTGCTCCCAAGCCCCGTTTTTCATGCTCTTTGTATTTTTGAAATCCCGGTAGCTTGCTCTCTCCATTTCTACCCATATTTCATGCTAGGGTTCATGTTTAAAAATTTACCCATGCATGAGTTGTTTTTATTTTGATGGATTATGGAGGAATATGAAAGATGAATGTGTATTAAACATCTTTTCCTAGTTTATTTTCATGAAAAACCCTTATAAGGACTATTTTGCAAAAGATGTAAATGTGTGGTAGAAATGAGAAAATAATGGAAAATGTGGGCTACCATAAGAAGGAAAAGTGTTTGGCTAGGCTTGGGTAAGATAGAAAGTGCATGTGTTTTATTATACGAGCCTGGGACTAAATCGTAAAAATGTGAAAGGTTAGGGGCAAAACGGTCATTTGGACGGGGTAGATATTAAACTTGAAATGTATAATATAGAGTATTAATGAGTTAATTTTGTTGTTATAGACCTCGAGGAGCAAATTTCGAAGGTCGATCGAGGTAAACGCAAGGTTTCAGAATAACCGAAACCCAACTCCGAAAAGAATACCAGGTAAGTTCGGATAACTTAAAGTAAACCCTTAATATGCATAATTGAATGGTTTATGAATGCATTATGATTGCATTTATTATTAGCATGAAATATCATAGAAATGCATATTTGATGGTAACATGTGAAAAATGTCTCGGATGAGGTTGACAAAGGAAATTCGATGGATAAACCCTCATTGATATGTGTAAAGAGATCCTGCATGTGTTGCAGTAAGGATTTAGCCCAGACGGGTAATCCATGATCTCAAGTATGAAAAGGATCTAGCCCGGACGGGTGTTCCTTGAATGATCATGCCTCCCAAAGAACATGTGTCCATTATGGATTTAGCCCGGACGAATAATCCGATTAGGGTCTGAATTTAGCTTGGACTGGTAATCCTGCCATGAGATGTGAGGTTCACGGGAGTGCATATATGTGAAATGATCATTTGTAAGAATTGACGGATAATGGGTATTCCATCGAGATTTCCTAGAAACTCAATGGGATTAATATGATGTATGTCAATAAGATGATGAATGATGAGCTCATCTACATAAATTACATGATGCTTTTTTATGTAACTAACTCATTGATTGAGTGCATGTGATAGAGAATCGTTTCATAATTGATGATTTCATGATTTAAATATGGATGTATGCTAATTACTCGGTAAGTTTACTTTCCGGTTATTCGAGCTTACAAAGCATGTAAATGCTTACCCCTCTCTTTTTCCCTGTCTCATAGAGCTCGAGGACTCGAAAGGATTGGAAGACGATTGGAGAGTCAACACACTATCAACTAGACAAGCTTTGGTATAAAGACTTCGTTTGTTTTGTTCAATGGCATGTATAGTATTTTTGAGTATTTTCTTATATGTGTCATTTGATTTGCCAAATGAAGGCATGTAAAAATATGTTTATCTCTTTGTATATGGCCACGAAAATTGGCTTAATTGAAGTAGGCTATGACCTACGAATTTATGCATGGTTTTATTTACAAGTGATGGTTCGTTACCAATTGGCAATGAGTCACATAAACGAGCCAATTTCAGATGAATTAAAGTGAATGGGAACCCATAAACACTAAATGGGAAATGACCTATCATGTATGAAACCAATGATATGAGGTTTCCATACATCTAGTTTAATCAAGATTATTTACAAGTGTATAATTGTGTTTTACTTTAAATTTAGTAACCACTAAGCATAAGTAGTAGAAAGGGGTGACTAAAGGCTTGAAAATAGCCTATTAGACTTCACATGCTTAGACACACGGGCGTGTGTCTAAGCCGTGTGTAACACATGGGTCCCTTCCATGGGCGTGTGCTATGGCCGTGTGTCCCCTGCACTTAAAATCTTAGCTCAAAGTTGTACACGGGTAGGCCACACGGGCGTGCACCATGGCCGTGTTAAAAAGACAGTGTCGTCCACGGGCAGGTAGCACTGGTGTATGCCATGGCCGTGTTGATAAGTCAGTGTTGCCCACGGCTGAAGGGCATGGGCGTTCCCCAAGTCACACGGGCATGTGAGTCCACACAGCCCACCAACACGGGCGTGTGACACTTTATGATAAGGAAAATTTTCCTAAGGGGCCCAAGGTTTATTGAACGTGCCCGAATTTCTTCCGCACTGCCTCTAGGTATGTTATTGGCCTCGAAGGCCTATATAAGGGACGAGTTGTTCACAGATGAAAAGTTGAAAATTTGGGTAAAACTTGGTGACCCAATTTGGTACATTTCAAAATGTAAAGTCCTGGTAATGCTCGAACCCTATCCTGGAGTCGAGTACGGGTGAGGGGTGTTACAAGCAACAAGGTTTGAAATTGAGAAGTTCGATGGTGTCATAAATTTCAATCTGTGGCAAGTTAGGATGATGGCAATTCTAGTTCAAATTGGCCTAAAAAAGGTTGTTATCAGGAAAAATTCTGAGAATCTAAATCAAACAGAATGGGAAAAGCTTGATGAGAAGGTCTTGTCTACAATCCAGTTGTGCCTCACGAATACGGTATTGCAGGAGGTATTGATGGAGAAGACCTCATCCTCCTTGTGGAAAAGGTTAGAAACTCTTTATTCGACTAAGTCTCTAGCTAACCATTTAGTGTTGAAACAATGTCTATTTACGTTTCACATGAATGAAAGTGAGCGTGGCCAGGCAGTGTGCATCCAAATTGAAACAAATCAGGAAATTTTGGGAAAATATGAAAATTTTAAAAATAGAGGTCACATGGTCGTGTGGCCAGGCCGTGTGACACAACTCAGACTATGTGAATATACGAAGTAGGGATACATGGTCGTGTCCCAGCCCGCGTCTCAGACTGTGTGAAAATTGCACCAAAACTGACAGAGCACACATGAACCCGTGGAGTGACCATGTGTGGCACATGGTTGTGTGACAGCTTGTGTCCTAGGCCGTGTGAGTCCAAATTCACACTTTAAACAAGCTAAAATCAAGCCAAAACTTGCCCAATAAGGTTTACATAAATATAAACCATTCTCTGACCTAAACAATCAATATATACACTTAAAACATGTCAAAATATTCACCTAAATTTCTAACCAATGTATCACTCATGGATACCAAAATTCAAGCAAACATTCAAACAAACAACCACATCTTCATCCAACACCATTCATTAAATATACATCAATTTACTTATCTATTTATTACTTACTATTCCAACATTACAAAGTGTACTATACAGAAAAACAACTTGACTCATTCTTCATCTAAGTCTATCAACATTCATATACTCAAAACTTTAACCTATGTACATGCCACAACCCAACAAAAGATTGAAAAGCTACCAAAGTAATTGGATAGTGTGTGCTTTATGGTTGATCCTTCCAAACGATCAACAACAATTATCTACAAAACAACATGAGAAAAAAAAACATAAGCTATTTTAGCTTAGTAAGTACTTAATATAACTTTTACTTTACTTGCTTAGATTAAACTATGAACTCCAAAGAATAACATACTAAATCAAATTCTATAAACATTCCATATCATTTAATCTAAATCATCAACACTCAATTCATATGCTCGATCATTACTCCATTTTCAAGGGCATCATAGATGTAAGACAAGGGCACCAAAGTGCAACCAAAGCATGAGTGCATAATTAGGGGCACCAGAGTTCTTATAGGGGCACGAATGTGCTTTAGGAGCACCAAAGTGCAAACAGAGGCACTAATGTGCAATTTAGAGGTACCAATGTACAAACAAGAGTACCGAAGTACAATCAGGGGCACTAATGTGCATTAAGGAGCACTTTCTTCACTTCTATATACATACTTAAATTCATTTCATTCACATATAAATTTAATAAAATTCCAAGAAAAACACTACTAATAATCTCTTATCAATTTCATAAATACACAAAAATATTTGTAACACTTATTGTTATATAAATAACCAAAGTAATTTCACATATATATATCAATTAAGTAGATAACAATAATGTAAATCACAAGAAAATTACATTTACATATTAGATACTATGAACTTACCTTACTAACACTTCCGATTAAAACATAGGGAACTATTCCACAATTTTCCCCTTTCCTTGGTTATTGTCTTTTTGGCCCGGCTCTTAATCTATATAATAATTAAATTCAATCTACTAAATTTGTAACACCCCTTACCCATACCCGAGACCGGGACAAGGTACGAGGCATTACCGTACTTAAACAGGGCATTTTCGAAAAATACGGATCATAAAATTTCATTCCAAATTAAAACTGATCAAACAAGATCATATCATACTTATTATGGACCTACGAGGTCCCAAACGTACGTTAAAAGAAATCTGGAACTAAATCGAGAACTTAAGAAAATTCTAAGAAAGTTTCTAGGTTTAAGCCTCACGCGCCCGTGTGGAGGCAATGCACACGCCCATGTGCATTGGGACACGCTCGTGTCCCATACCCGTGTGGAATTACTAAAATTTAATTTTCATTTCGAACCTACAGGGGTTTTCACAATGCCGAGCACACACCCGTGTCCCTGGCTCGTGTCCCTCACACGACCTAGACATGCCCGTGTCATCGCCCGTGTCCAAAAACCTGGACATTTTGTTTATGACGTCATCACTCATTTAGGGGCATACGGCCAAGGCACACGCCCGTGCGCTAGGCCATGTCCTCCACACGGTTGAGACACACGGTCGTGTCTCTGCTTGTGTGTTTACTACTATGCATACTAACTTAGAAATTTTAGGTGTAAAGGACACATGGCCATTCCACATGCCCATAGGGTAGACCGTGTGTCATACACAGTCTAGACACACGCCCGTGTGTCTACCCGTGTGGACCATTTAAAAGCTATTTTCCAAGCCAATAGTCACCCACAATCACTCATACATTCAAACATACTTTATAACATGTAACATGACATGTTGAAGCACTCAAATATTCTACACCAATTGCATGCATTATTAAACTGATTATCATGACTTCAAATTGTGCATTCATACTTATAGTCATTTTAAGCCATCAGGTCATCCCTTATTCTTTAGCACCCAATTCATACTTTACCATACATTCATCGATCAACAACATATCACATCATTATCATGCACTCACCAAGAAATAACATATCCTACCATCAAAACACTAGCACATGCATGCATGGGTAATTAGATTACAACCCAAATGATCAAATATGAGCCATATCACATAGCCATTACAAAAAGAATCATCATTATCATAGGCCTTCACAATTTGGCCAAATAGCATGACACATATCACAAAATGACCAAGTTTCCTATACATGCCATACCCAAAATAATAATTACACTATACGCAATAGTCTTTTGATAGTGTGATCGAATACTCCGATAGCTTTCGATCCCCGAGCTAGCTTGGCGGAACTACAAAGGATGGAAAAGAGAGGGGAGTAAGCATTATAACTTAGTAAGCTCACATGCAAATAATATGCAATGATAGTAAACAATCAACAAGCGAAAACACAGTAATATATACATAAAGATTATTCATCATTCAAACCTTCTTACTTACCCATCATATGCACACATATACTTGCTCATCATAAATCGATCTTCATCAAGGCATTATTCATAGGTTTTGCATACATACCTGTACTCATTGTAGAGTATCGATAACCATACCTCTTTCATATGACCTCCTCGGGACTTTTGTCACATTTATTACATTACCCATTGAACACTCGGAATACTATTGGATATGTGGAAAAATTACACATAAGTGCCACATATACAAACGTAGCCGAAGCTACCCCATAACAAGTAACATATCTATAATGAACTCGGACCTCTCAACGAGCTCGGATGTTACATGAATCGCATCCATTATGAACTCAGACCTCTCAACGAGCTCGAATGCCACATATCTCACGAACCCGGACCGCTCAATGAGTTCGGACTTCTTATTTCCTAGTGACATGTCACTTGTATCCTGAACTATTCCTAAGGTTTAAATGGGATTTTTCCTCACTTGCATATAGTATCTCCATTGTACTTGCTCGAAACGTCGTAAATCACGACCATAATAACATTCATGCTTTCATAGCAATCCATAAGCATATAACTCATAATCACAATAAAACATTTATCACAATAAATTAAAGCATTAAAAAAAACATGCTACAACACCACATTATTTGCATATGTAATTACCTCGGTACAAAATGATGATAATTGAGCCTAATCGTCGTATACTTTATTCTTTCCTCGATCAAGTCCCGATTCACATTTTTCTTTATCTATAATGCCAAATTTAACTTATTTATTATTCACATTATTCAAATGGGTCCATAATTCATACTTTTTCAAATTTACATTTTGACTCCTAAACTTTCACATATTTACGATTTAGTCTTTAGACTCGTAAAATGAAATGCATGCATTTTCTTGGTTACCCAATCCTAGTCGAACCTTTACTATGCTCATATCAACCCATATTTTCTTTTATTTCACATTATTACTATTCTCTTTTACACTTTTACAAACAAGTCCCTTTGTTTAGGTGTTTTAACTAAAAATCACCTAGTAAAAGATGTTTATCATGCCTCAAACATTCATATTCCTCCATTAATCATCAAAATACATGCATGTCACACATGGGTAAAATTTTGTACATGAACCCTAGCTTAAAATATAGCTAGAAATGGGTAGATCATGCTTCAAGGACTTCAAAAATGCAAAGAACATTAAAAACGGGGCTAGGATGCACTTACAATCAAGCTTGGAAATGTTGAACAAACCCTAGCTATGGTGTCTTGCAAATTTTTGGCAATGAAGGAGGAAGAACACCAATCTTGACTTATTTTTCCCTTTTTATTCTTTTAATTACCAAATGACCAAAATGCCCTTAGGGTTTTTCTTTCACATTTTTCCTATGCATGTCCATTTTTGTCCAAAATTATAAAAATTGGTCAAATTTCTAATTAGGACCCTCTAATTCAATATCTAATGCAATTTCATGCTTAAAGCTTCTAGAATGCAAGTGTTGCACTTTATTCAATTTGGTCCCTAAAATGTAATTAGACATTTTATGCATAGAATTTCTTCATGAAACTTTCACACAAGCATGCATTCACAACATAAACCTCATAAGAATCATAAAATGATTCTTTCTATCTTCAGATTTGTGGTCTCGAATCCAATGTTCCAACTAGGACCTAATTCAGGATGTTACAAAAATTCACATTCAATTTAATACATATAGCCTTTAAATTTTATTAATTACACATTTTCCTTAAACTTTTATATTTTTCACAATTTAGTCCCTAAATCTCAAAATTCCTAATTATCAAAATATTAAACTACCATAAGCTAGTCGAATTTTCACCCTAACATATTCAGCCCACATATATTAAAATTTCACATAAATTCTTTATTATTTCTAACATTTAATTAATATAGTCCTTTAACCAAAACTAACCAAAGTTACTTTATAATTTCATTAAAACCAACAACCAACACCTTAAATCAAAGTTTTAACATCATAACAACAAGGGTTCATCAATGGCAACATTCAAAAACTTTGACAGTTTCAAAAACGAAGGTACGGGTTAGATGACCCTAGTTGTAACGACCCCAAAAACATAAAATTACAAAAATTAAGCTAAATTTGAACTTACATGCAAAGAGTACCTAAACCTAAACCTATTATATCACTTAATTATAATTTTACTTAAGTCATATCACTCAATTAAGCCAAACCTAAACCTATTACCGTCCATCATGGATAATGATGGTCTAATTACCATTTAAGGCTATCAAATTAAATTTCTAAAGCTATTAAGCCCAATTTACAAATAGCAACTGAGTTTCACAAAGTTTACAAATTAGTCCTTTTTACTAAATTAACTAGGTAAACATTAAAATTTCTTCACCAAAAATTAATACGACCTTAATGCAACTCTACAATTAGTAATTAATTAATAAAACATGACTTCATATTTTAGAATTGTGGTCTCGAAACCACTATTTCTGACACCACTGAAAAACGGGATATTATAATTCTCCCTTTAAGAAACTTTCATCCTAAAAAATCTTACCAGAGAAAAGGTTGGGATACTGTGATTTCATATTTTCTTCCATTTCCCATTTCATTTCTTTCAATCCCGTGTCGTCTCCATAATACTTTAACCAACAATACAGATTTATTTCTCAACTTTTTTATTTCCCGAGCTAAAGATCTTTACAAGTTCTTCATCATAGGGTAAATTAGGCTGTAATTCTATTTCTTCTGTAGACAAAATATGCAACAACTTAGATTGATATCGTCAAAGCATTAAAACATGAAAAATGTTATGAATTCTGTCGAGTTTTGAAGGTAAGGCCAAAAGATATCCTACCGGTCCTATTCTTTTAAAAACTTCATTTAGCTCGATAAATCTAGGACTTAGCTTTCCTTTTTGGCCAAAATGCAATACTTTCATCCAGGGACACACGGCCATGTTCGTGCATGTGTAACTCTCTAATTTGGGTCACACAACCAAGCCACACGCTCGTCTGCCAAGCCGTGTAACTTTCGAAATTGCCTTACATGCTCATGTGCTAGGCCGTGTGCTAGACCGTGTAACTACCTGACTTGCAACCTTTAAAACCTATAGGGGACATATGGCTGTGTCACATAGTCATGTGTCATACACGGCTGAGATGTACGCCCGTGTCTTAGGCCATGTAGACAAGAAATAGGCCAAAATCAAGCCATTTCTTTCACCCAATTCAAGCATGTACCTACAAGCCATTTACATATATAACCAAGACCTTAAATAATGCCCAAAACATGCATAATAAGACCAATTTAAAAGGCTATTTATTCATCCAACCAATATGCCATATAGGCACCTCAAACACAACCATTAAACATGTCTAAGCATATGCATATTTGTCCATAAATCAACCATACACAACTACTGATTTCCATACCAAAACATAACACAATTGACCATATACAAAATCATATCCTAACATACCAAATTGGTCATTCAAAACATACATCCACTGAGCCAAATCAACACCAACCATCAAGGCATCAAAGAGCCAAAAGCACACCAATCATAATACCATATATACATGCCAAACATAACAACTAGATCATTAAGCACAAGTCCACCTATACATGCCATTATAACCTTGACCAAAACATCAAAATCTACTGATATAATCGCTAGATAGTGTGATAGGTCTCCGACGAGCTTCCGATAATCTATAAAATATAAGAAAAAAACTACGTAAGCATATGATGCTTAGTAAGTTCGTAAATCATGAACATAGATTGCCATTTCAAAAGCATATCATTAAATTTAACATGATACAACCCAACTAATAGCTTGGCACAAGGCGAAGCGTCATCAACAACAATTGTTAGTGCCTTAACACATAACTCAATAGATTCATCACATGGTAAGATAGTTTATATGAACATAAAGCCATTGAATTCATACTTTCCATAAACATAATTATACATGCTTTGATCAATATCATTTCATACCTTTCCACACTTTCATAACATAGTCGATTGGAACACTTACCGTTCCTTCCCTTTTCTATGCCCGTTGAACCACTTAGAATAATATCGAATACATGAGAAGCTCACACAAAGTGCTCTAAACATATGGTTGAAACCATTCCTTTTTATTTTTCCTTTACATCATTACTCACTTGAGCCATAAATGGGTCTGCTCACACAAGCTGACAGTCGAAATGTAGCTACACGATGTTGCTTATACAAGCAAACGAGTATTCATAACAAATGTCGAAACTTAGCCGTCGGTAGGACATTCAGGACTAGCACCTGAAACATGGTAACCGTAATGACATGTCATTTGTATCCTACATATTCCTAAGGTTCAAACGAGGCTCGATAATCGTCAAAACTTCGTTGGATTTTCATCGTTTCATTATATGATAAATAGCATAATATCATATATATTGATTCATTTATATTAGAACAACACATTAAACATTCAATTTAATCAACATTTAAGTGATTACAGTTCATACGAACTTACCTGGCTAAATTACAGCAATGACTAAGTATAGGAGCTATTTGGTAATTTTATTTTCTCCTCAAATTTCTAGTTGTTCTTCATCTAAACTAATAGTTTCATTCAATTTATTATTTTAGACAGTAAAACCAATTCATTTTATGCAATTTAGTCATTTTTTACATTTTTACAAAATTACCCTCAACTTTTTATTTTTGCAACTAGGTCCCTATGCATTAATCATGCAAATAAACCAATTTTATTGAAAATTCATACCAGCCGGATGTTTATAGTATCCATTACAGCCCAAATTTGTAACAATTTCACACTAAGTCCTTGTATTTTACTATTTTAACAATTTAATCCCTAAATGTTAAATTCATCAAAATCACTTAACAAAATACTTATAAATAACAACTAATACCTAAAATTCATCATTTAACATTTAAAATCACAAAGATTCACCAATGGTAACATTCAAAATCTTTAACAATTTCGAAATCGAAGATACGGGCTAGCGGACCTAGTTGCAAAAATATAAAAATTATTAGAAACGGACCTCAAAATCTCCCACATGCATTGAAATAGTTTGGCCAAACCTCTCTTGCTCCAAAGATGGGGTTTCTCCTGTTGAAGAAGAATAACATAAGAAAAAATAGGTTTTTTGCTTTTCTTTTTATTTATTTATTACTTATTATTTACTTTATTAACTTAAAATATATCATATAAACTAACATAAATTAGTCACCAACTACCCACTAATTTATGGCACGGTATATTTGCTATTTTAGTCAATTTAGTTACCTTCCTCAGCTATTTGACACCTTTAATTAATAGAGTTCAACTTTTATATCTTTTACAATTTAGTTCTTTTTAATTAATTAACTATCTAAACATTAAAATTTCTTAACGAAACTTTAATACAATCTTAATAACACTCCGTAAATATTTATAAATATTTAAGGCTTGACTTATAAAAACAAGGTCACGATACCTCATTTTCAAAAACTACTTGACTTTAGGGTCATACCACTTGAACTTAATTTTTCATTCAAATAGTATAAATTGCCAATTTAAAATTTTATTTAAATACCATGTTTGACTCGTAAATATTAAATAATAATATTTAAGAACTTACTCATCAAATTTGTAACACCCTTAACCCGTATCCATCGCCGAAATAGGGTTTCAGAGCATTACCAAAATTTACAGATCATTTAATAGAAATTTTGCTTCACATAACATTCATACCTGTAATTAATCAAATTTATTCATAGTGTCCCTTATGTGAGCCATCGAGGCTCAAAATATATATCGCGACTTAACCGAAAACTCGAAAATTTTTTCAAAAATATTTAAAATTTTCAACACTGCACTGGTCACACGGCTGTGTGGCCAAGCGGTGTGGTTCAGACAATACTCATGAAGCTATATTCATCAATGTACAAGGTGAATAAATCCACAGCATCACTTATACATATCATCTCTAGCTTAGTAAGATTTTAAATAATTTTAACTCTTCCTAGTTTCTTTATTTTCATATGTATCTCTTTACTTTCCACACTCATTCCTTATGTATAACACACCGGTCATAAGCATACTATACCATTATAACCACAAGCTAGTGCAGTTGAACATAACTCTTTTCAATTAATCATATGATAAGTCATTTCATAAGATATTGTGTAACTTAAAACTTGCCACTCTCTCACGATCACAAGTATATTTTCATTTGAGCACTTGCCCTTTCAACACATCATGTAAATAAACATATTACCATTTAACCAGTAGCTTGGCATTTGTCTAAGCATCAACAATAACACTTGTTAGCATACTTAAACATATTCATATAAATTCAACATAGATAAACTTATTTTCTTATCATATTACACTTGAGTTTATTGCTCATCTCAACATACATAATTTCCTTGTAGCAACATATCAAAGATAATCACATTTTTACATGTCATGATACCTATCATTCTTTTGTTGTTTCTTTATAAACATATATCATTCATTTCGTTATATCAATATTTCACGCACCATCATTTCCATATATTTCAGGTATATACTTGTGATAATTAATTTCAAACTCACGTTATCTCATATCAGAACTTTATACATTGAATCATTTAAATATCAGTGGTTCACTTATTTTAGATCAATATCAATAATAACCATAAGTATTCCAATACTACTTTCATATGTCACTTACCAATCTTTTTCAAATTAGAGAACGTCTTGTGGATTTGAGTCCGTCGTTTGCTTAGTTCCACGATTCACAACTCAGTATGGAAACACCATACCTACATTTCATAGCTCGGTATGGAAATATCATACCTACGTTTTACACTTTGCCATGGATCAACCATGGTCTTATCCGTCAATTCATCACTGATCACTGAACACTTTGCTATGTTTGGCACACTATATCACTTTGCCATGATTGGCACACTTTATCACTTTGCCATAGTTCAACTATGGACTTGCACTTCCACACTTTTCACTTCTCACTGATTAGATAAGTGTAGCTAAAGCTACCACTTATCACTTGTCACTTTTAGCCGAAGCTACCACTATTCACTGATCAGGTAGCTAGAGCTACCACTTTTCACTAGTCAGGTAGCCGAAGCTACTACTTTTCACTGATCAGGTAGCCGAAGCTACCACTTTTCACTGATCAGGTAGCCGAAGCTACCACTTTTCACATTGTACACACAAGGCGTACATTTCCTTTTCAAGTGTACACACAAAGTGTACGTTTCCTTTTTAAGTTGTACACACACAGTGTACATTTCCTTTTCCAGTTGTACCTTTTAGGTACATATATCCTTTTCAAGTGTCACCCTTTCAGGTGAAGTTCCTTTTCATAATGAGATCATAAGATTACTCCTTTCGGAATAACCTTTACTACAACACATGCAAAACCTCATTTATAAGGGTAATCACCTGTCCAATCGGAATTCAATATTCGAACGGTTTCTTGTACCCTTTTTATCAATCACATATATCATATGTTAACATTTTCATACTACATATTCATGTCATTTACATATCATAATTCTCACAAGTCAATAATGAAATCAATACATTTTCATACTTAATTAAGTTATATAAGCTTACCTGGCTAAATTACAGAAATATGAAGATTCAGGGGCATTTTGGTAATTTTTCATTTTTTCTGATTTTTCAGCCGATCTTGATCTAAATTAATAATTTCATTCAATTTATTAATTTAAACGCTAAAACAATTCATTTTCTTCAATTTGGTCCTTTTTGACATTTTTACAAAATTGCCCCTAAAGCTTTACTCTTATTCAATTTAGTCCATGAACCTAAAACATGAAAATTAGCCATTTTTAAAGTAAACCCATACTAACTGAATATTCATATATTTTCCTCCTCCTCCTCTCCATTCCACATCCTTAATTTATACATAATTCCACTATTTACTTATATGTTCACATCAAGCTATCTACTTGAGTCATAGTCACTAAATTATTTATATCTTGAGCTACAGAACTCGAAATTAAGATTTGCTAATTTTCCTTGAAACTATACTTACATATCTTCTTACCATAAAATTTTCAAAATTTTTGATTTAGCCAATAAGTACAGTTTATTCTTTAAAGTCACCTTTGTTCTGCTGTCTGACAGTTCTAACCCTTCTTCACTAAAAATTAATTATCTCCTCGTACAAGATTCGAATGATGTTCCCATTTGTTTCTCTTGAAAATATACTCATTCAGGATTCTAAACAATCAATTTAAGCCCCTAATTATTTTTTCTCAAATTTTTTATTATTTTCCAAAGTCAAAATAGGGGAACCCGAAATTAATCTGACCTTGTCTAACTAAATTTGTTATATCTCACAATTTACTATTTCATTGCTTACACCATTTCTTCTATGAAAAACTAGACTCGGTAAAATTTAATTTCATATTTTATTCAACTTCTAATTCAATTTCCACAATTTTTGGTGATTTTTCAAATTTAGACCACTGCTACTGTCCAAAACTATTTTAGTGCAAGATATTAATTACCATGTTTATAACACCCTTATTTTCTTTCTCTACACTATTTCTTATCACTTTCTCTTGTTTTCTCTTCACTAACATATCAAGAACATAGGACCATATGTAAGGAAACTCTACATTAACATCAATCCCATGTTTTTTCAATAATATCAAACTTAAAAATATATTGATATCATGATGTTCTTACCTAGTTCTACTCTTCATCTTAATTTTCTCTCTCCTCCAGCTTCTATTCCTTCAATCCAATTTGATATTCTAACTCCTTAACATTTTTCTCTCTTGGTAGCTATGGAAATTCTTTTGATTTCTAGGTGAAAATAGTAAATTTTTGGTGGAAGGACTAAATTGTAAAGAAAAGAAAACTTTCTTTCTTTTCTTCACTTCTAACGTTTGCATGCATGGAAAGATTATGATAATTCTTCATCTTTCCTTCCTTCTATACTAAATAAATAATAATAAAATATTAATAAATATCTCATTAAAATATTAATAAAATAATATTTATCTAATTAATTAATTTAAAATATCATCAACATAATCATTACATTCTAGAATTCTCTCTCTTACTAATTGACCATTTTGCCCTTCATGATCTTTTAGAATTCCATCCTTGAGTCATCACATAATTTGGTAAAATTGCCATTTAGTCCCTCATAATTTTTTACCTATTCAATTTGGTCCTAATTCATCCATTTTCCTTAGTTTCTAGATCATTCCACCCTTAAAATATTTTCACTATTGGTCCTTCAACTTTTTCATATTTACACTTTAACCCCTCAAATTTTGAGTATTTACTCTTGTGCAACAAGACTTTTCTCATATTTACAATTTAGTCATTTCTTGAATTAATATATCATAATATGCTTCCCAAGGTTGACACAACTCAAAATTTTCCTTTTTGTCAGTTTATTTTCTTATTTTACTATATCAAAGATAATATCTTACTGTAAAAATTTTCGGGGTATTACAGGATTTGTGGCCCCAAAACCACTATTTTCGACACCACTAAAAATGGGTTGTTACACATATTCTATTATCTCTCGCTTCATACCAGACCATCAATAACGTTGTTTCAAGTCGTTATACATTTTCGTACTCCTAGGATGAATCGAGTAAATACTATTGTGATCTTCATCCAACAGTTCCCACTTTAATTCTGAATCGTGTGGTACACATAGTCGATGTCGAAAATATAAACAATCGCCATTCTCGACACAAAAATTAGATTTTTTATCACTTTTAACCAAGTTGAACTTGAACAATAACTCTAGATCCATTTTCTGTAATTCTCAAATTTTCGATAGGAATACGGTTTTACTATCAAGTCAGCCAAGATAGAACCATCATGTTCTAATGGCAAGTTTGCATTCATAGCTCTCAAACCAAATAGGGACTTTCGACTCAAAGTATCAGCGACAATATTAGCTTTCCCTAGATGATAATCAATTACTAAATCGTTATCATTTAGTAATTTAAACCATCTTCGCTGATGCAAATTAAATTCCTTCCGAATCATTAAGTATTTCAAAATTTTATGATAAGTAAAGATATGACATTTTTCATCGTATAAATAGTGTCGCTAGACCTTCAAGGCAAAAACCACTGCAGCTAGTTCCAAATCATATGTCGGGTAGTTCTGCTCTGAGGCTTTAATGGTCTTGAGGCATATGCAATTACTTTACCACTTTGTATTCAAACATAGCTTAAACCACAAAGAGACACATCACTAAACACAATAAATTCCTTTCCAGATTTAGGTTGCATCAAAATTAGAGTTTTAGTTAACATACTCTTCAGTTATTCGAAACTATTCTAACATTTATCTATCTAGATATGTAACACCCTTAACCTGTCTCCGTCATCAGATTAGGGTTACGGAGTATTACAAAACAATAAAAAAATTTGAATATTTTATCAATCAATAGAATAATCACATTACAAAACATTCATACTCATGCACAAAATCCCTAAATCGAGCCCTCGAGGCTCTAAAAATAACCTAGAAACAATTGGGGACCAATTTGAAAAAGTTTAGAAAGTTTTGTAAAAATATGCAAAATTTAAAAAACACGGGTCACACGGCCGCATGACCAGGCTGTGTGTCTAGCACTACTAAGACACACACCCGTGTTTCAGGCTATGTAACAATCGAACTAGGGACACACAGCCATGTCCCAGCCCATGTCCTCACTCGTAACTCTCTGAGTAGGGTCACACAGTTGTGTCACACAGTTGTGTCACACGTCCTTGTGCCAAGCCGTGTAACTCACTGACTTGGACCCTAAAGAACTCATCAGATGACACACGACCATTTCGTCAGGCCGTGTGTCTCACACAGTTGAGTTGCACACTTGTGTCTCAAGTCGTGTGAACCCAAAATGAACCTTAAATAACAAGTTTACCATACAATTAGGGCCATTTTGACAAAATATATAAACATTAGTGGCCAAATTTATTATTAAACCAAAGATAAAAGGAGTGTGTTTCTGGGTGACACAAAGTAAGCAATACCATCAGGTAGATCTTCTTCCCTAAACATCACATTCTTCATCGCACGATCATCGTACGACCACCATCACTCAAGCTTACTCAATGGTTGCCACCACCATGAGTTTCGCTAATCGCCTCATCCCCTATCCCTCATCTTGTCTTATGATAAGATTAATCAAATTTAAACATTATACTCAAATTATGATTTAATTGTTAGATTAAATTAAATCTTCCTAATCCTTTTAAATAATCCACATTCAATGTAAAATGAAATATCTCACTTTATATTTTAATAGTTGATAAAATTGTTTTATTCTCTAAATTTACATTAACAAACACCTAACTATTGTTATTTTTTTGTCATTCAATTATAAAAAATTACATAATAATCACTCAATTATTTGAAATTTTCTTTTGTTTTTTTTATCACTAATCGTTAAATTTCTAATGGAAAGATGATGTAACAATGTTTAGAATTGGTATAATAGCAATTTTAACCCCTAACATTAATATATTGTATCAATTTAATCTTGATTCTAAAAAAATAATAATTAACATTTACAATGCAATCTTGATTTTCTTTGTGATCCTTTCACCTAAAAAGTTTAAAAAAATGTTAGCTAAATTAGATCAAAATATATTCAAAAATGAAAACACAAAAAAATCTAATATAATAATCTCATCTTTTCTTCTTCTTTTAAAATTAACCTTAATGTCACAAAGAAAATAAAAAATGAAACAAAAACTAGATTACACAATGTGTAAATGTTGATGATTAATTTTTTTTTTTTAAATCAAGACTAAATTTACATATTATATAAATGTTATCGAATAAAATTGTTATAATGCTAATTTTAATAACAGCCAAATTATCTTTTTGATGTTAATTTAATAGCAGATAATCAAAAAGAAAAAAAATCAAATAATTGATAATTAGGCTTCGTTTGTTTGCTTGTATTTTGTTTTCCGAAAAATATTTTCATCATTGTCCACCGTTTTTTTAGTGGAAAACAAATTCCTACTATAAAAGCTTTTCCAAAACACGGGAAAATTGATGCCTTCTTTAGGGAAAATGGCTTACACTTTTTCTTTCGGTAAGACATTTTCCAAAACAGGGAAAATTTTTCTCCCCTTTCCTCTTCCCCTTCCCTTTCCCCTTCCCCTTAGGTTGCAAAAGATTCTCTTTCTTTTAATCTTTCATTGAATGTTTTTTTTTTGATTCACAAAGTGAAAATTGTAGACAAAAACCATAGCCAATGGATAGGGGAAGATGGAGGAGAGGGGCGGTATCTCATGGAATGCTACCGTTGTTGGCTCTTCACGCCGTTAACGAATATTACCAACTGCCATGGAAGCCGCCGGTCACCATCAGTCTTCTCACTGCCAACACTCTAATTTATCTCAGGCCTTCGTTCCTAGATTCTCTCCTCCTTTTTGTTGATGAGGTTTGGTTCATTCCTCATCTTATTCTCAAGGTACGTTTACTCTTTTTCTTTCTCTTTTTTGTTCTTAATTATTGTTTATTTCATCCTACCAACTAGGTATTATAGTGCATGATTTCTTAACGCTTAAGGAAAAATCAATAATCAAGTAAGAAAGATTATGAATTTGGAGAAACATATAAAGACTTAGGAAATCGTTGGAGAAACCATGTATTGATCAATCAGAAATATGAAAATTCTGAAAATTATAGGAAATTATTTACCTAATTTACAAATTATGATAAATTCTCAAGTATATCGATGCTCAGTAAATTAGTTTTCTTCCTTGCAAAATTGTGTGCTGCAACATTGATATATTATCAACTAGATCGGCTTATTTGAAAAGGAAAACAAATTAAGGCATTAATACAAATCAAATGATTTTGACAATAAAATCCATCATCTTTGTAGACATTGAGAGAGTTCAGTGAAGGTCAATCCTGAAAATGGTAAGAAAAGAAAAAAAAACATAAATGGAAGAAACCTTTTGAAAGCATAGCCATTGAGAGGGTTCTTTGAATGTCAGTGAGCCTTGTTCCTTTTAAAAATGGTGTCAGATTTATAATTAATCCTTTGGCATAGAATGGTTTGAATCTACTTCTTAAGTATCCTTTCTTTTTTCTTGTGTTTTACCAATTGTTCAAAGCTGATGCCTCATTTTAGCTTCAAAATCCATAGTTTTGTGAATTTAGGTATCTTAAACACTTGAATATTCCAAAGTTTTCCTTGTTCATCTGCTGATTTTGGATTCTCATTGTTAAATTTAGAAAAAAAAGAAAAAAAAAGAGAAAGGGTAAAATGAAAATGGCGTCGGCTCAGGCCTTGCCTTATTCACGGAAACAAGAGCATCTAGAAGCTAGGAAGCGTCAGGTACATTTTTTTGTTCATAATTTTTTCCTTTATCGATTGATTTGATGGTCTCTTTCTGTTTTGAAATATGATTTTTGATCTGGTAAATGGTTTGGTTACTATATAGTCAGCTATTTTGGATATCAATTTTGGAATAGGACTAGAATTGGCGGTATATTTTGGTATTTTCATATATGATATGAAGTATATTTGCATTGTCTTGCAATTCTTTGGCGGGTCATGTTTGGAATTGATGGTATATGTAATCAATTATTTTGTTAGATTACACCTTTTGGGAATTTCAATGCTTTTATGCCTTAAATCTTTGCAACTGCCTACGGTGGTGCTATTGGAGCTAAAAATATGACCAATGTTTTTTGGTTTTTCTTCTTAAATTGGATTTGAGAGTTCACTTTTGTCATTACGTGCTTCTGTTTGTATCCAAGCTGGAAAATATGAAGAAGCTTCTCTACATTTGACACTCTAATAATAGTGAATTCAGATGAAGAGTGTATTTAAGTTGCATAACGATAGCATTGCAGTTTAAGGTTGCCTATATGCGTTTGTGCCTGAGTGAAGTGTCTTATTTCTACTTCTATTTTGTGATGTGTTGAATCTTTTCTGGTTGTTTAGAACTCTTCTTTAGATTTTTTTTCAGTAGTCATTCATGTTCTACTAACTAGGGCTGGTAAACAAAAAGAACTCCCATTCTAGATTTGCATGTTTTGTCTTTGAATGCTATGCCTTTTACATAGTTTGAAAAGTTAATATCCTCCTAAATCGTCCATTCGGTTGATTGGATTTTGTATAATTTTTACTTTGGATTTATGCTTATGATAAAAGTTTTCAGTTAGATTTTATTACATAAATGGATTTTTGCAAATGAACAAATAATTATTTAGAGTATGTTTACCAAGTACTGTTACAATTAATCCCTCATTTCTTGCAGTTGGAGGAATTCCATAAGGAAAAAGCAGCCGAGAAAGGCAAGAAGTCAGCATCTACCCCCAAACCAATGTTTTTGATGTTAGCTTAAATGAAAAACAACAATTAGAATATCTTGTTGTTAGCTCAAATGAAAAACTCTGCTCAATCTACCTCTCGAAGTTGATTGTTGTTAATGAGAATATCTTGGAGAAGAAGCATGATTTTTACTCTACCAAATAGAATGAGGATTTTGCTGCTTTGGAGCAGGTAGTCACATTTTCTATTCTTGGGGTGCCACTGTGTCTAGGTTTCTAATAATTATTGTGTTTTATGGTTCATCCCTTAGGCAAGTTATACTGCTTGTAATAACAATTTCCTTACTAACACAAATAAACATTTTTTGAAGTGGACTTTTTGATGTCTTAGAAATATGCCATTATAAGTATCCATGGTTATATTTAACTCATCTGATGCAATTTGACTGTAACACCCTTTACTCGAGACCGTCACTGGAGATTAGCATGAGGCGTTACCGGACTTAGCTTACTAATTCGGGGCATAAAAATTTGCTTTTAAAATTAATTTAGTTTCATTCATTCAATATGTCCCTAAAAAGGGTCTTTGAGACCCTAAAACATGAAATTGAAATGGTTCGGGAACAAATCGGAATCAATAAAAATTTTCCGATCACTTAAACAAATCAAAACAATTTATTTCATCTTTCATAAATAAATTGTCCATCTGCGTCATAGGCACTAAATAAATCATAACTCGAGCTAGAAACTCAAAATTCAAATCCTTAAATTTTCTTTAAAACTAGACTCATATATCTTCTTACTAATTTTGTTTCAGAATTTTTGGTCTAGCCAATTAGTACAGTTTATTAGTTAAAGTTTCCCCTGTTTTAGTGTACGGTTGCTCTGACCTCTGTTCACTACAAATTAATTTTCTCCCTGTACAGAATTCAAATAACCATTTTGTTTATTTCTCTTAAAATTAGACTCAATAAATAATCTATACATATAAATTATAACTTATAATTATTTCTGTAAAGTTCTTAGTGAATTTCTAAAGTCAGAATAGGGGATTCAGAAATCACTCTGACCCTATCTCACCAAATTTAAATATCTCATAAAATACAACTCCTTTATTTGCTCTATTTCTTTCATATGAAAATAGACTCAATAAGCTTTAATTCTATATCTCATTCACTATATAAATTCATTTCTACTATTTTTACTGATTCTTCAAATTCACGTCATTACTGCTGTCTGATACTATTTTAAAGCTAATTTCACCTTTTTCATGATTTCCATGGAATAACTAGCATTTAGGCATACATAACACCAAACATTTCCTTGATTAGCCATTCCAATAGCTAATCATTATCAAGCATTTACATACCATTCATTAGCCATATCATAAGATCATACACACAAAATAGCTACGATGATATTGTAACACCCCGAACCCGAAACTCGACCTTCTTGCATCAATACGCAACCCAACCCAAGTAGGGATGCGTCACTATAAACGACAAACTCTTTACCCGATTCGGGTTGCACCAAAATTGGAGCTTCAGTCAGATGAGTTTTCAGTTGATCGAAGCTTTTCTGACATTTCTCCGTCCATTCGAACTTAACATCCTTCTGAAGTAGCTTCGTCATTGGTGTGGCTATCATCGAGAAACCTTTGACAAATCGTCGGTAATAACCGGCGAGCCCTAGAAAGCTCCGGACTTCGGTAACATTTCTCGGAGGCTTCCAGTTAAGTATGGCTGAAATTTTGCTCGGGTCAACTCGAATACCCGATGCGGATACCACATGACCCAAGAAGCTAACCTCTCTTAACCAGAACTCACACTTACTGAACTTAGCATATAACTGCTTATCCCGCAAAATTTGCAACACTTGCCTCAGATGCTCAGCATGTTCGGTCTCATCTCTTGAATAGACCAAGATGTCATCAATAAACACAACTACGAACCGATCCAAATACGGCCTGAAGATCCGATTCATCAAATCCATAAACACCGCAGGGGCATTAGTGAGCCCGAACGGCATCACTAAGAACTCGTAGTGACCGTACCTCGTTCTGAAAGCAGTTTTGGGTACGTCCGAATCTCGAATCCGCAACTGATAATAACCCGATCTCAAATCTATCTTTGAAAACACCGATGCTCCCTTTAATTGATCGAACAGATCATCAATACGCGATAACGGATACTTATTCTTTATCGTCACTTTATTCAGTTGACGATAATCAATGCACAACCTCATGGTTCCGTCCTTCTTTTTCACGAACAATACTGGGGCACCCCAAGGTGAGAAACTCGGTCGAGCGAAACCTCTATCCGTCAATTCTTGCAACTGAGCTTTCAACTCTTTTAACTCGGTTAGTGCCATACGATACGGAGCGATCGAAATAGGCGTAGTTCCAGGTACAAGCTCAATACCAAACTCTACCTCCCGAACAGGTGGCAAACCCGGTAACTCTTCAGGAAAAACATCCGGGTATTCACAGACCACCGGCACCGATTCGGGTTTCCTTTTTAACTCTTTGTCATCAAGTACATACGCGAGGTATGCTTCGCACCCTTTCCTTACATATTTCTGGGCCAACATTGCTGATATTACAGCTGGCAACCCCCTTAAGTCCGCAGACTCAACTCGGATTATTTCGTTATTTGCGCACCTCAAATCGATAGTCTTGCTTTTGCAATTCACAACCGCATCATGCGCGGTTAACCAATCCAAACCAAGAATAACATCAAACTCGTCGAACGGCAAAAGCATCAAATCGGCCGGAAAACAGGATTCTCGGATTATTAGAGGGCATCTCTTACACACTTTATCAACAAGTACGCATTGGCCCAAAGGGTTTGATACTCGAATTACGAGCTCAGTAGACTCAACAGGTAGAGTCTTACTGGTTGCTAAGGTTTCGCATACATATGAATGAGTAGAACCAGGGTCAATCAATGCAATCACATTAGTATCAAAGAGAGTGAAGGTACCAGTGATGACGTCGGGGGAGGATGCCTCCTCTCGTGCGCGAATGGCATATGCTCTAGCAGGAGCACGGTTCTCGGCGCGATCGGCCGTATCAGAAGCCCCCCTCTGACTACCACCCCTGCCTCCAAAAATTCTCGGTGGTCTACCTCTAGATGTCACTCCACTAGGTCTTGCACCTTGAATCTTATTCTTCTCATCCAGCTCCCTGCAATCTCTAATGAGGTGGTCCTTCGAACCGCATCCGTAACAGGCCCTGCTAGTAGACTTGCCCCAACATTCACCTAGGTGTCGTCTTCCACATTGGGGACATTCAGGTTTCTCGTGACGATTATTGCCCACACTAGCTACCGAAGTAGCTCGGGAGCCCATCGATGGTCTTGCCCTGATGGAAATTCCCGCAGTCGCCCTTGACTTATTAATGTCCTCCCTGAACTTCTTTACAGCTGAGAACGGAGCTTTACCCGTCGATCTTTTACGATAATCTCTAGCTTCAAATTCAGCCTTCCTCTTCTCCTTTCCAAGTTCTTCCGCCTTGCAGGCTCGTTCGACTAGTGTTACGAATTCTTTTATTTCCAAAATACCCATTAGTAGCTTTAAATCTTCATTCAATCCTTCCTCAAATCTTTTGCACATAGCAACCTCATCAGCTACACACTCCCGGGCATACCTACTAAGTCTTACGAATTCATGTTCGTATTCAGATACAGTCATACGGCCTTGCTTGAGTTCCAAGAACTCCTTACGCTTCTGGTCAATGAACCGTTGGCTAATAAATTTCTTCCAGAATTCCGTTTGAAAGAAGTCCCAAGTTACTTGCTCGTTCGGGACTATGGAAATCAAGGTCCTCCACCAATAGTAGGCTGAGTCTCGCAACAAAGATACGGCACATTTTAGACATTCATCGGGTGTGCATGACAATTCATCGAACACCCGAATGGTATTATCAAGCCAGAACTCGGCCCTTTCGGCATCATCAGTTACTATGGCCTTGAACTCCTCGGCCCCACGCTTCCTAATCAAGTCTACAGGTGGCTTACTCAGCCTTACAGGATTAGCGACTGATGGCATTACAGGCTCTTGGGGTGGATTATTCAAATTTGGGAATTGTTGGACAGCCGGGTTGGTTCGGGCATATTGCGCGACCCACTCATTCATCATGGTAAAGAAGGCTTGTTTAGCCCCCTCACCTTGATTATTCGCAGATGACTGAGGTTCAACAGGCGGCGTCCCTTGTGCAGGAGCAGCCGCTACGCTCTCAACGTCATCCGCTAGGGTTCTTTCTTCACCGGGATCCATTTACTAATCAAAACAAAATATTTCAACCGTCAGAAGTCATCACCCTTTTAAACATTAACATTATGGCATGTATAGCTAGACTCATACGTGCTATGGTAGTCCTAGAACCGACTAAACCATGGCTCTGATACCAATAAAATGTAACACCCCGAACCCGAAACCGACACCGGAGTCGAACACGAGGCGTTAACTGGCTTTAACCCTTACAAAATTTATTTTCCAGACACTACCCAATCTGTGTACTAGTCGTTTTTAAAAATCATATCTTGAGTTTCGTAACTCGAAAATCAGTTTCGTAATTTTTCCCAGAAACTAGACTCATGTGCCCATCTATGTATTTTTTTTCTAGAATTTTGGTCGGGCCAATTAGTACAGTTTATTAGTCAAAGTCTCCCAAGTTGCAGGGATCGACTACACTGACCTTTGCTCATTACGACTTGGATATCTCCCTGCACGGGGCTCCAATACTGATGCCGTTTCTTTCTATGAAAACTAGACTCAGAGAGGAATCTGTACATATATGGTACGACCCCTAATTATCTCTGGTTAATTTTTAATGAAATTCCAAAGTCGGAGCAGGGAATCCAGAAACCGTTCTGGCCCTGTCCCACAAAATCTGATTATCTCTTAATATACTGCCCATATGATCTTTTCGTTACTTCCTCATGAAAGCAGACTCATCGATCTTCGATTACATAATTTATTCATCAATTAATTCTACTCCTACTATTTTAGTGATTTTTCAAACTCATGACACTGCTGCTGCCAGCATCTGTTACGAAAGTAACTAGGTCCATTTCATGCCTACCCTTGATCCAACTCAATCGAACATTCGTGCCATTTTCGCATGGCTTAAAGTTTACATGCCAAAATTCAAACACAACGTAATAGCTTATACATGCCAAAATGTTCTTCTAAGCCAACTAAGAAGAAACTACCAAAACTTGCTATCCGGTGTGATGACTTCGATGACGGCCCGACCCCGCAAAAATAGATGAGTCCAAGCAACCTATAATGGGTGACAAGGAAACATCGAGTGAGTTTATACCTCAGTAAGTCATAAGCAATGCACTACCATCTATCCATAACATTATCACAAGAGGAAACAAAATGGAACGAGACAATTTACTCCATCCATACCGAACCATACCATAGTTCCTCCAACCTATCGATTCAATTTCATATCAATTCATGCATTCACATTCTATATACTCATCAATAGGACATTGAAGCATTTTCATAAATCGATTTATTTTCGTTACAATCAAACGACTATACGGCCTTTCACCCATCCTACGATAAATTTTATGTACGTGACTTCAAGTATGTTTGTCACATAGGTTCGAACTTACCGAGCTCAACACCAAGTATAAGCATAGCACCTATTAGCCACGTACTCAAGACACTTACCCGATCCGCTGTCCGCGATCGACTCAATAGTGTCGCACACATAGTGTCCATAATGATTCACGAATGTATATTGAGCCCGCACACTCAGTGCTATATAATCAACTCGCACACTTAGTGCTACGTAATCAAATCGCACACTTAGTCCTACATAGTCAAACTCGCACACTTAGTGCCGCATGGTCAATTCGCACACTTAGTGCATCATATTCATTTCGCACACTTAGTGCAACATAATCGAATCGCACCCTTAGTGCTGTACAATTTAATCCCGTGCACTTAGCGCCAATCTCATGGTCATAAATGGTCATCCCGCACGTTTAGTGCCGAGATCAACAACTCAGTACATCTTACTTCTTTTCTTTCATTCAACAATTTCATCATCACATACGTACATGCATATATATATATGTATATTTATTCATTCCAATCAGCATCAATACATACACATTATGACCATTTGAAATAATACCAACTACATGCTTAATGACTTACTTTATGTTGGGTAAAATAATTCCGAGTCGGCTACTCGATGACCTTCGATTTCCCCTTGTTGGACGCCTCTCCTTTAGGTTCTTGAGCTTAAATAATACAAATAAGAGTATTCAATATTTAACCCAATAACATGAATTTATTTATCACATCCGGCAATCACACATCCTTAAATTTTCAAACCAAGATGTCATTATATGACCACATATACACATATCCATATACTTAAGCTCAATAATTATAATGTAATATCATGTACCCACTTTAAGTATATTGCCGAATATACTTAATCATACATACACCTAACCAAAACAATTTCCTAAAATCTTCATATCATTTATACACTAGGCCGAATACTCTCACCAAGTCCACCTATATTCTTCAACAATTCCTTCATTGATCAAGCACATATTCGGCTAAAGAAATGGCAATTTTAGCAACCTTCGATTTAGTACTTAACTTTTACCACATATCAAATAACTCATTTCCTTACTCATGTGACCACGTATATTCGGTCATGCATACACACATAAAATCAATTTGGAGACTCTATCAATCCAACATACATTCGGCACCTTCATCCACCATTCTACCAAGCATGTAATATTCAAACACAACCAAACTCACATTCGGCCCTAGCTCATAACAAGGTAGCCGATTCTTTTTTTTTTTATAGTTCAAACACTCCTCTATCATCATTCACCTAACTTTAACATGAAACAACAAAACTCACCATTTCTCATCCAAATAACATGAACAACAACCATTCCTTGAACACTTTCTCATGACCGATTGCTCATGTTATCAACAAGATTCAAGATTTGAACATGGGCTATTTAAAACATGCATGCATCTCAAAGACAACATCAAACATACCTTAGTCTAGCAAACCACCATAGCCGATTTTCTCAAGCTCTTCCCCCTTCCTTTCTTTCCTCTATTCGGCCAAGGATGTTCAAGAATGAACACTTTTTTTTTTCTTTCTTCAATTCACGGCAACAAGGGGGTGAGACCATTATTTTTTTTTTCCATCACCCTTCCTTTCATTATTTAATTATCATGCTTAATATTTTATTTCCCTTACCATACATCACTAATACAACATGTTGGTGACATGTTTCCACCCATAGCATGGCCGGCCACTACATATTAGGGAGGGGGAATTTGACATGCAAGTCCCCTTTTTCTTCCACATGCACTAATAGGTCCTCATGCATTGACCTATCACATTTTAAAATTTTCTCATATAAGTCCTATTGACTAAATTCACATGCAATCGACTAAATCGAAGCTTGAAATTTTCACACATTCATGATTACATATTCTAGACAATAAACATCACATTCAAACCTTTCGGTGACTCGGTTTAGCGGTCCCGAAACCACTTCCCGACTAGGGTCAATTTTGGGCTGTCACAACTCTCCCTCACTTAAGAAATTTTCGTCCTCGAAAATCTTACCAGTAAATAGGTTTGGATATCGTTCTTTCATCGAGCTCTCGGGTTCCCAGGTTGCTTCCTCGATCCCGTGTTTGAGCCACAACACCTTAACCAACGGAACCCTTTTATTTCGCAACTCTTTCACTTCACGAGCTAGGATACGAATCGGTTCTTCTTCATAGCTCAAGTTAGATTGAATTTCAACTTCTGAGGGATTAATCACATGTGACAGATCGGATCTATAACGTCGAAGCATTGAAACATGGAAGACATCGTGCATCCTTTCAAGTTCAGGGGGCAAAATCAATCTATATGCAACCGGCCCCACTCGTTCGGAAATTTCGTACGGCCCAATGAATCTCGGGCTCAACTTGCCTTTACGGCCAAATCTGAGTACCTTCTTCCAAGGTGACACTTTAAGAAACACTTTATCTCCCACCTGATATTCAATGTCCTTTCGCTTTAAATCCGCATACGATTTTTGACGATCTGTGGCTACCTTCAGACTCTCACGGATTACCTTTACTTTTTGTTCGGCATCTTTAATCAAATCAACTCCGAAAATTTTACTTTCACCAAGCTCGGTCCAAAACAATGGCGTACGGCATTTACGACCGTACAAAGCCTCATAAGGTGCCATCTTAATACTTGATTGAAAACTGTTGTTGTAAGCGAATTCAATCAAAGGTAAATACCGTTCCCATGAACTACTGAACTCGAGGATGCAACATCTCAACATATCCTCAAGTATCTGAATTATCCGCTCGGATTGACCATCGGTTTGGGGGTGAAAAGCGGTGCTAAAATGCAGCTTGGTACCCAAAGCTTCTTGCAATTTCTTCCAAAATCGTGAGGTGAATCTCGGATCTCTATCCGACACGATAGAAATAGGTACTCCATGTAATCTCACAATCTGAGAGACATACAATTCGGCTAGTTTATCCAATGAAAAATCCGTACGCACGGGGATAAAGTGAGCCGACTTAGTCAGCCTATCAACAACAACCCAAATCGCATCCTTCTTACTTGCGGACAATGGCAGTCCGGACACAAAGTCCATTGTGACTCGGTCCCATTTCCACTCGGGTATCATGATCGGCTGAAGTAATCCTGAAGGCACTTGATGTTCCGCTTTCACCTGTTGACATATTAAACATCTCGAAACAAAGTCGGAGATGTCTCGCTTCATACCATGCCACCAAAACCGACGTTTCAAGTCGTTGTACATTTTCGTGCTCCCCGGGTGAATTGACATTCGGCTACAATGGGCTTCGTTCAGGATCATCGAAATGAGTTCCGAATTCCTTGGAACGCACAGACGACTTCTAAACCTCAAACAACCATCATCATCAATCTGAAACTCCGATTCCTTGTTCGGAACACACTCAGCTCGTTTTGCAACCAATTCATCATCGACTTTCTGAGCTTCACAAATTTGATGAGTCAATAATGGTTTGGCTTTTAATTCAGCTACTAACACATTGTCAGGTAGAACAGACAAGTGTACATTCATCGCTCGCAAAGCAAACAGTGATTTCCGGCTTAAGGCGTCCGCAACCACATTAGCCTTTCCCGGGTGGTAATCAATGACAAGCTCGTAATCTTTCAACAACTCAAGCCAACGTCTTTGTCGCAGATTCAAGTCTCGTTGAGTCATCAAATATTTGAGACTTTTGTGATCTGAAAACACATGGCACTTCTCACCAAACAAATAATGTCGCCATATTTTCAATGCAAACACAATGGCGGCTAGTTCGAGATCATGGGTCGGATAATTTCTCTCGTGTGGCTTCAATTGTCTCGACGCATAGGCCACAACTCGACCTTCTTGCATCAATACGCAACCCAACCCAAGTAGGGATGCGTCACTATAAACGACAAACTCTTTACCCGATTCGGGTTGCACCAAAATTGGAGCTTCAGTCAGATGAGTTTTCAGTTGATCGAAGCTTTTCTGACATTTCTCCGTCCATTCGAACTTAACATCCTTCTGAAGTAGCTTCGTCATTGGTGTGGCATTCATCGAGAAACCTTTGACAAATCGTCGGTAATAACCGGCGAGCCCTAGAAAGCTCCGGACTTCGGTAACATTTCTCGGAGGCTTCCAGTTAAGTATGGCTGAAATTTTGCTCGGGTCAACTCGAATACCCGATGCGGATACCACATGACCCAAGAAGCTAACCTCTCTTAACCAGAACTCACACTTACTGAACTTAGCATATAACTGCTTATCCCGCAAAATTTGCAACACTTGCCTCAGATGCTCAGCATGTTCGGTCTCATCTCTTGAATAGACCAAGATGTCATCAATAAACACAACTACGAACCGATCCAAATACGGCCTGAAGATCCGATTCATCAAATCCATAAACACCGCAGGGGCATTAGTGAGCCCGAACGGCATCACTAAGAACTCGTAGTGACCGTACCTCGTTTTGAAAGCAGTTTTGGGTACGTCCGAATCTCGAATCCGCAACTGATAATAACCTGATCTCAAATCTATCTTTGAAAACACCGATGCTCCCTTTAATTGATCGAACAGATCATCAATACGCGGTAACGGATACTTATTCTTTATCGTCACTTTATTCAGTTGACGATAATCAATGCACAACCTCATGGTTCCGTCCTTCTTTTTCACGAACAATACTGGGGCACCCCAAGGTGAGAAACTCGGTCGAGCGAAACCTCTATCCGTCAATTCTTGCAACTGAGCTTTCAACTCTTTTAACTCGGTTAGTGCCATACGATACGGAGCGATCGAAATAGGCGTAGTTCCAGGTACAAGCTCAATACCAAACTCTACCTCCTGAACAGGTGGCAAACCCGGTAACTCTTCAGAAAAAACATCCGGGTATTCACAGACCACCGGCACCGATTCGGGTTTCCTTTTTAACTCTTTGTCATCAAGTACATACGCGAGGTATGCTTCGCACCCTTTCCTTACATATTTCTGGGCCAACATTGCTGATATTACAGCTGGCAACCCCCTTAAGTCCGTAGACTCAACTCGGATTATTTCGTTATTTGCGCACCTCAAATCGATAGTCTTGCTTTTGCAATTCACAACCGCATCATGCGCGGTTAACCAATCCAAACCAAGAATAACATCAAACTCGTCGAACGGCAAAAGCATCAAATCGGCCGGAAAACAGGATTCTCGGATTATTAGAGGGCATCTCTTACACACTTTATCAACAAGTACGCATTGGCCCAAAGGGTTTGATACTCGAATTACGAGCTCAGTAGACTCAACAGGTAGAGTCTTACTGGTTGCTAAGGTTTCGCATACATATGAATGAGTAGAACCAGGGTCAATCAATGCAATCACATTAGTATCAAAGAGAGTGAAGGTACCAGTGATGACGTCGGGGGAGGATGCCTCCTCTCGTGCGCGAATGGCATATGCTCTAGCAGGAGCACGGTTCTCGGCGCGATCGGCCGTATCAGAAGCCCCCCTCTGACTACCACCCCTGCCTCCAAAAATTCTCGGTGGTCTACCTCTAGATGTCACTCCACTAGGTCTTGCACCTTGAATCTTATTCTTCTCATCCAGCTCCCTGCAATCTCTAATGAGGTGGTCCTTCGAACCGCATCCGTAACAGGCCCTGCTAGTAGACTTGCCCCAACATTCACCTAGGTGTCGTCTTCCACATTGGGGACATTCAGGTTTCTCGTGACGATTATTGCCCACACTAGCTACCGAAGTAGCTCGGGAGCCCATCGATGGTCTTGCCCTGATGGAAATTCCCGCAGTCGCCCTCGACTTATTAATGTCCTCCCTGAACTTCTTTACAGCTGAGAACGGAGCTTTACCCGTCGATCTTTTACGATAATCTCTAGCTTCAAATTCAGCCTTCCTCTTCTCCTTTCCAAGTTCTTCCGCCTTGCAGGCTCGTTCGACTAGTGTTACGAATTCTTTTATTTCCAAAATACCCATTAGTAGCTTTAAATCTTCATTCAATCCTTCCTCAAATCTTTTGCACATAGCAACCTCATCAGCTACACACTCCCGGGCATACCTACTAAGTCTTACGAATTCATGTTCGTATTCAGATACAGTCATACGGCCTTGCTTGAGTTCCAAGAACTCCTTACGCTTCTGGTCAATGAACCGTTGGCTAATAAATTTCTTCCGGAATTCCGTTTGAAAGAAGTCCCAAGTTACTTGCTCGTTCGGGACTATGGAAATCAAGGTCCTCCACTAATAGTAGGCTGAGTCTCGCAACAAAGATACGGCACATTTTAGACATTCATCGGGTGTGCATGACAATTCATCGAACACCCGAATGGTATTATCAAGCCAGAACTCGGCCCTTTCGGCATCATCAGTTACTATGGCCTTGAACTCCTCGGCCCCACGCTTCCTAATCAAGTCTACAGGTGGCTTACTCAGCCTCACAGGATTAGCGACTGATGGCATTACAGGCTCTTGGGGTGGATTATTCAAATTTGGGAATTGTTGGACAGTCGGGTTGGTTCGGGCATATTGCGCGACCCACTCATTCATCATGGTAAAGAAGGCTTGTTTAGCCCCCTCACCTTGATTATTCGCAGATGACTGAGGTTCAACAGGCGGCGTCCCTTGTGCAGGAGCAGCCGCTACGCTCTCAACGTCATCCGCTAGGGTTCTTTCTTCACCGGGATCCATTTACTAATCAAAACAAAAACATTTCAACCGTCAGAAGTCATCACCCTTTTAAACATTAACATTATGGCATGTATAGCTAGACTCATACGTGCTATGGTAGTCCTAGAACCGACTAAACCATGGCTCTGATACCAATAAAATGTAACACCCCGAACCCGAAACCGACACCGGAGTCGAACACGAGGCGTTAACTGGCTTTAACCCCTTACAAAATTTATTTTCCAGACACTGCCCAATCTGTGTACTAGTCGTTTTTAAAAATCATATCTTGAGTTTCGTAACTCGAAAATCAGTTTCGTAATTTTTCCCAGAAACTAGACTCATGTGCCCATCTATGTATTTTTTTCTAGAATTTTTGGTCGGGCCAATTAGTACAGTTTATTAGTCAAAGTCTCCCAAGTTGTAGGGATCGACTACACTGACCTTTGCCCATTACGACTTGGATATCTCCCTGCACGGGGCTCCAATACTGATGCCGTTTCTTTCTTTGAAAACTAGACTCAGAGAGGAATCTGTACATATATGGTACGACCCCTAATTATCTCTGGTTAATTTTTAATGAAATTCCAAAGTCGGAGCAGGGAATCCAGAAACTGTTCTGGCCCTGTCCCACAAAAATCTGATTATCTCTTAATATACTGCCCATATGATCTTTTCGTTACTTCCTCATGAAAGCAGACTCATCGAGCTTCGATTACATAATTTATTCATCAATTAATTCTACTCCTACTATTTTTAGTGATTTTTCAAACTCATGACACTGCTGCTGCCAGCATCTGTTACGAAAGTAACTAGGTCCATTTCATGCCTACCCTTGATCCAACTCAGTCGAACATTCGTGCCATTTTCGCATGGCTTAAAGTTTACATGCCAAAATTCAAACACAACGTAATAGCTTATACATGCCAAAATGTTCTTCTAAGCCAACTAAGAAGAAAATACCAAAACTTGCTATCCGGTGTGATGACTTCGATGACGGCCCGACCCCGCAAAAATAGATGAGTCCAAGCAACCTATAATGGGTGACAAGGAAACATCGAGTGAGTTTATAACTCAGTAAGTCATAAGCAATGCACTACCATCTATCCATAACATTATCACAAGAGGAAACAAAATGGAACGAGACAATTTACTCCATCCATACCGAACCATACCATAGTTCCTCCAACCTATCGATTCAATTTCATATCAATTCATGCATTCACATTCTTTATACTCATCAATAGGACATTGAAGCATTTTCATAAATCGATTTATTTTCGTTACAATCAAACGACTATACGGCCTTTCACCCATCCTACGATAAATTTTATGTACGTGACTTCAAGTATGTTTGTCACATAGGTTCGAACTTACCGAGCTCAACACCAAGTATAAGCATAGCACCTATTAGCCACGTACTCAAGACACTTACCCGATCCGCTGTCCGCGATCGACTCAATAGTGTCGCACACATAGTGTCCATAATGATTCACGAATGTATATTGAGCCCGCACACTCAGTGCTATATAATCAACTCGCACACTTAGTGCTACGTAATCAAATCGCACACTTAGTGCTACATAGTCAAACTCGCACACTTAGTGCCGCATGGTCAATTCGCACACTTAGTGCATCATATTCATTTCGCACACTTAGTGCAACATAATCGAATCGCACCCTTAGTGCTGTACAATTTAATCCCGCGCACTTAGCGCCAATCTCATGGTCATAAATGGTCATCCCACACGTTTAGTGCCGAGATCAACAACTCAGTACATCTTACTTCTTTTCTTTCATTCAACAATTTCATCATCACATACGTACATGCATATATATATGTATATTTATTCATTCCAATCAGCATCAATACATACACATTATGACCATTTGAAATAATACCAACTACATGCTTAATGACTTACTTTATGTTGGGTAAAATAATTCCGAGTCGGCTACTCGATGACCTTCGATTTCCCCTTGTTGGACGCCTCTCCTTTAGGTTCTTGAGCTTAAATAATACAAATAAGAGTATTCAATATTTAACCCAATAACATGAATTTATTTATCACATCCGGCAATCACACATCATTAAATTTTCAAACCAAGATGTCATTATATGACCACATATACACATATCCATATACTTAAGCTCAATAATTATAATGTAATATCATGTACCCACTTTAAGTATATTGCCGAATATACTTAATCATACATACACCTAACCAAAACAATTTCCTAAAATCTTCATATCATTTATACACTAGGCCGAATACTCTCACCAAGTCCACCTATATTCTTCAACAATTCCTTCATTGATCAAGCACATATACGGCTAAAGAAATGGCAATTTTAGCAACCTTCGATTTAGTACTTAACTTTTACCACATATCAAATAACTCATTTCCTTACTCATGTGACCACGTATATTCGGTCATGCATACACACATAAAATCAATTTGGAGACTCTATCAATCCAACATACATTCGGCACCTTCATCCACCATTCTACCAAGCATGTAATATTCAAACACAACCAAACTCACATTCGGCCCTAGCTCATAACAAGGTAGCCGATTCTTTTTTTTATAGTTCAAACACTCCTCTATCATCATTCACCTAACTTTAACATGAAACAACAAAACTCACCATTTCTCATCCAAATAACATGAACAACAACCATTCCTTGAACACTTTCTCATGACCGATTGCTCATGTTATCAACAAGATTCAAGATTTGAACATGGGCTATTTAAAACATGCATGCATCTCAAAGACAACATCAAACATACCTTAGTCTAGCAAACCACCATAGCCGATTTTCACAAGCTCTTCCCCCTTCCTTTCTTTCCTCTATTCGGCCAAGGATGTTCAAGAATGAACACTTTTTTTTTCTTTCTTCAATTCACGGCAACAAGGGGTGAGACCATTATTATTATTTTTTCCATCACCCTTCCTTTCATTATTTAATTATCATGCTTAATATTTTATTTCCCTTACCATACATCACTAATACAACATGTTGGTGACATGTTTCCACCCATAGCATGGCCGGCCACTACATATTAGGGAGGGGAATTTGACATGCAAGTCCCCTTTTTCTTCCACATGCACTAATAGGTCCTCATGCATTGACCTATCACATTTTAAAATTTTCTCATATAAGTCCTATTGACTAAATTCACATGCAATCGACTAAATCGAAGCTTGAAATTTTCACACATTCATGATTACATATTCTAGACAATAAACATCACATTCAAACCTTTCGGTGACTCGGTTTAGCGGTCCCGAAACCACTTCCCGACTAGGGTCAATTTTGGGCTGTCACAGATATACATGTCATACTCAAAATGAAACGTCTAGCGATACCAAAATAATCCTTGTGATAGTGTGCCCGGACCTCCGACGTACTTTATGATCCTCGAGTTAGTTTGACAAAACTATAAAAAAAAGGAAAATAAAAGGGGTAGGCATTAAGCTTAGTAAGTTTGCATGCAAATAAATAACAATATTCATAAGAATTATCTTACTACTTGGCATGATACTACTTAATGTAACTTCATTAATTGTCATAGACATATTTTAAACTTCTTCACTTACTCACTTACTTAAATACTACTTACTTAATCAAATTTATTAATACATTTTACTTACCTTTTTCCTTATCAAGCATACATGAACATTAAATACTTACCTTTGCTCTTCTAGCATGAACTTGTCTTACCTTTTTTGTATAACTCGTCTTACCTTACCTTACCTTGATATTCTATTTAAATTTTCTCATTGAACCACTTGGAATACTAAGGATACACGGGTACCTTACCATTGCCATGACTTGTCATGGTCTTACGTGGTATCCTTTTGAAACTTACCATTGCCATGTCTCAACATGGTCTTACATGGTATCCTTGCCTTATGAACTCACCAATGCCATGCCTTGTCATGGTCTTACATGGGACCTTTGCCTTATAGTAACTTATCAATGCCATGTCTTGACATGGTCTTACATGGTATCCTTAAACCCTAATGTCATGACATTTGTATCCTACACATTCTTAAGGTTCGACTGGGACTTTCTAAAATTACATCTCCGTCAATTCATGCTTGTGCCTTCTTTGAATAGTTTCATAAAATAAATATACACATGCTGGAAATTAACAACATTAACATAAAATAATAGAATATTGCGTTTATTTACCACAAACTTACCTCGAAACAAAATACGATCAACTATATCGATTTAGTCCACTATCTTTTTCTTTCCTTCTAACTCCGGATTTTGTTCTTCTTGATTTATAATAAAAAATTTAGCTTATTTAATACTCACATTTATTAAAACAGTCCTTGACTCAAACTTTAGCAAAATTACACTTTTGCCCCCTAAACTTTTACATATTTATATTTTTGCCCCAAGCTCGGAAATTAAACTTCATCCTATTTTCTTATGTTTTATGACATACTGATCATTTTTCCCTTCTATGGAAACATCAAATTCTCACTCTAACATGTACTTACGAACATTAGGTATTTTTATCGATTATGTTGTTTTACTCGTTTTCACGTAAAATCGCTTAGCAAAAGTTGTTTAACAAAATTTCAAGCTTCATATTCTACCATAAAACATCAAAATAAACACATTACACCTTTAGGTATTTTTCCAAATATAAACCCAAGGTTAAGTTATTGCTAAAATAAGCTTAATCAAGTTATCGAGACTCCAAAAATGTAAAGAACATTAAAAACGGGGCTTGGAATCACTTACTATGGAGCTTGGAAGCTTGAAACAAACCCTAGCTATGGAGAACCCTTGAAATTTGGCCTAAGGAAGAAGATGAGCTCATTTTTTCCATCTTTTCCCCTTTTTAATTCTTTTATTTGACACTTTACTAAAATGCCCTTCATTAAAATTTTTAGTTATTTCTACCTATGTATATCCATTTTTGTCCATGAAAATATAATGGTCTAATTACCATTTAACGACCTCTACTTCAATTATGCACTTCAATTTAATCCCTTAGCATTTAGAACTCATATTTATCAACTTTTACATTTAAGCCCTAATATGCAAATCAGACATGCAATCAGTGAAATTTCTTATCGGTGTTCTAACACATGCATCTAATCACTCAGTAAATCATAAAATTAATCGCAATAAACTTTTCTATCTCAAATTCATGGTTTTGCAACCACTATTCCATTTAGGCCTTATTTTGAAATGTTACATTTCTCCCCCCTTTAGGGATTTTCGTCCCCGAAAATCTTACCTGTGAAGAGATTTGGGTACTGTTTTTGCATAGCCTCTTCGGTCTCCCATGTAGCCTCGTCTACACCATGTCTATTCCATAATACTTTCACAAGTGCAATACTTTTGTTCCTTAATTGCTTTACCTCTTGAGCTAGAATCTTTACTGATTCTTCACCGTAAGTCATGCCTGGCTGAATCTCAACCTCTGTCTGAGAAATCACATATGACGAATCTGAACGATAACAACGTAGCATAGACACATGAAATACATCATGAATCTTCTCTAACTCAATCGGCAAAGCTAACCGATATGCTAATGGTCTGACTCACTCAATCATTTCAAACGGTCCAATAAAACATGAACTTAGTTTGCCTTTCTTGCCAAATCTGAGAACATTCTTCCACGGGGATACTTTCAAAAACACTTTGTCACCAACTTGATACTCAATCTCTTTTCTCTTCAAATCTGCATACGACTTCTGTCTGTCTGAAGCTACTTTCAAGCAATCTCTGAAGACTTTTACTTTCTTTTCTGTTTCTTTAACTAGATCAACCCCGTAAATTTGATTTTCCTTAAGCTCTGTCCAATGCAAAGGTGTGCGACATTTATGTCCATACAAAGCTTCATAAGGTGCCATCTTCAAACTCAACTAATAACTATTATTGTAGGCAAACTCTACCAATGGTAAGTACATTTCCCAACTGCCTTGAAATTCCAGTACACAGCATCTAAGCATATCTTCAAGTACATGAATAACTCTCTCTGACTGACCGTCGGTTTGAGGATGGAAAGCTATACTAAAACTCAACTTTATGCCCAAAGCTTCCTGTAACTTCTTCCAAAATCGTGAAGTAAATCTCAGATCTCTGTCTGAAATGATCGATAATGGTACCCCGTGTAGTCTGACTATCTCTGAAATATAAAACTCGGCCAACTTGTCAAGTGAATAATCCATACGAACTGGGATAAAATGAGCCGACTTCGTTAACTTATCAATCACAACCCATACTGCATCTTTCTTTCTCGGTGTTAATGGTAATCCTGCTACAAAATCCATAGTAACTCGGTCCCATTTCCACTCAGGGACTAGCACAGGCTGCAATAAACCCAAAGGTACCTGATGTTCGGCCTTTACCTACTGACAGATCAAGCATCTAGAAACAAACTCTGAAATGTCCCCTTTCATTCCTACCCACCAGTACATTTTCTTCAAATCATTATACATCTTTGTACTACCAGGACGAATAGACAAAGAACTACTATGTGCTTCCTATAAGATCTTTCAAATAAGCTCATCATTATTCAGTACACATACCCTGCCTCTAAACATCAAACAACCGTCAGAACTGATCTGAAAATCTGACTCTATATCTGACTCACACTGAGCTCTTTTGGCTAGCAACTCACTGTCATTTTTCTGAGCTTCACAAATTTCTTCAAGAAACACCGGTTTAGCTCTCAACTCAGCTAAGATAAAACCATCATCTGATAAGGCTAGACTAGTGTTCAAAGCTCTTAATGTAAACAAAGATTTCCTACTCAAAGCATCAATAACAACGTTTGCCTTACCTGGGTAATAATCCAATCACTAGATCATAATCTTTAATCAAATCTAGCCATCTTCTTTGCCTCAAGTTCAAATCTTTTTGAGTCATTAAATATTTCAAACTTTTGTGATCAGTGAATATTCGGCACTTCTCACCATACAAATGATGTCTCCAGATCTTCAGCGCAAAAACAATGGCAGCTAGCTCTAAATCATGTGTCGAATAGTTCTTCTCATGTGGCTTTAGCTGTCTAGAGGCATCAGCAATTGCCTTTCCTTCCTGCATAAGTACACAACCAAGTCCATTGAAGGACACATCACTGTAAATCACAAACTCCTTACCTGGTTCTGCTTGTAGTAAAACAGGAGCTTCAGTCAACAATGCCTTTAACTTGTCAAAACTCTGTTGACACTTCTCAGTCCATTCAAACTTGACATCCTTTCGTAGCAATCTTGTCAGCGGGGTAGCTATCATGGAAAATCCCTCTACAAATCGTCTATAATATCCGACAAGACCAAGAAAACTTCTGACTTCTGATACATTTCAAGAGGCTTCCAATCAACAATGGCTAAAATCTTGCTCGGATCAACCCTGATACCTTACCTGAGAGAATATGTCCAAGAAAACCAACTTCTCGTAACCAAAACTCACTTTTGCTGAACTTGGCATACAACTGATTATCTCTTAGAATCTGTAAAACCGTACTCAAATGCGCTGCATGCTCAGTCTCATCATGAGAATAAATCAAGATATCATCAATGAACACAACTACAAACTTATCCAAGTACGGTCTGAAAATTCAGTTCGTTAAGTCCATGAAAATGGTAGGAGCATTAGTTAAGCCAAATGGCATCAAAAGGAACTCATAATGACCATACCTAGTTCAAAAAGCAGTCTTCGGGACATCTGACTCTTTAAATCACAATTGATAATATCTGGATCTCAAACCTATCTTGGAGAACATAGTGGCTCCCTTCAATTGATCAAATAAATCATCAATTCTAGGCAATGGATACTTGTTCTTTACTGTTACCTTGTTAAGCTGCTGATAATCTATGCACAATCTCATCAATTCGTCTTTCTTTTTCACAAATAGCACTGGTGCACCCTATGGTGAACTACTAGGTCTTGCAAAGCCTTTATCTGTTAATTCCTGCAACTGAGCTTTTAATTCTTTCAATTCCAACGGGGCCATTCTATAAGGAGTAACAGAAATGGGTGTGGTACCTGGAATCAACTCAATACCAAACTCAACTTCTCTAACAGGAGGCAAACCTAGTAGTTCTTCCTGAAACACATCGAGAAACTCACATACCACAAGCACTGATTCAATTTTCAATTATAGATCTTTAGTGTTCAACACAAAAGCAAAATAAGCTTCATACCCTTTTCTCAAACATTTCTGAGCAGACAAAACAGAAATCATGGCAAATGAACTATCTGACTCTTCTGAATTAACCCAAAGACTTTCAACATTTTCACATTTCAACTCAATGAATTTCTTTCCACAATTCACTATCACATCATGTGTAGTCAACCAATCTATACCAAGAATCACATCAAATTCATCAAACAACAATAACATGAGATCGGTCAGGAAACAGTGACCTCTAATCATGAAAGGGCAATTTTTGCATACTTTATCTACTAATACATGCTTGCCTAATGGATTCGATACTTTAATCACAAATTTTATAGATTCTATAGGCATACTCATACTAGGCACCAATTTCTTGCAAACATATGAGTAGGTCGAACCCGGATCAATCTAAGCAATAACTCTAGTATTATGGAGAGAAAATGTACCTGTAATCACAACGGGGGAGGATGCCTCTTCGCGAGCACAGATAGCATAGGTCATCACAGGTGCTCTAACATCTGGCCTCACTGCTGAATCTCTAGATGCACCTTTATTACTTGCCCTAGCTCCCAGATTTCTCAGTGGTCTGCCTCTGACAAGAGCGTTGCATGATCTTACACTTGGTATTGCTTCTCTTTTAATCATCTTGGGACACTCTCGAATAAAATGGTCTGGTGCACCACATCAGAAACAACTTATCTCAGTTGCTCAACACTGACCTGGGTGACGTCGACCACATCAGGGACACTCTGGTCTATCAGGCTGAACACTGCCAACACTTGCAATCGAAGTGGTCTGAACTTTCGGACTCATAAATCTTCTGCCTCTGTTTTGGCTAGAATATCCAGCTGAAAAATTAGATCTAGTGGAGAACTCTCTAGACCTCTTGGATGTAGACTAAAATGACTTGCTCATTGGTCTTTTCTTCGTGTCTTGTGTCTCAATTTCAACTTTGCCCTTTCTTTTTAACAACTCCTTTGTCTTATAGGTTCTCTCAACTAGGACAACAAACTCTTAATTTCTAGGACACCAACCGACAATCGGATATCATCATTAAGCCCATCCTCAAATCTTTTGCACATAATAGCCTCTGTAGACACACACTCTCGAGCATAATTGCTGAGTCTAACAAACTCGCTCTCATATTCAGTCACTGTCATATTGCCTTGTTTCAACTCTAGAAACTCTTTTCTTTTCTGGTCAACAAACCTCTGACTGATTTACGGAATTCCTCTTGAAAGAAATCTTAAGTGACTCTCTCTTTCAGTACAACTGATACAAGTGTCTTCCACCAATGGTAGGCTGAATCTCTAAAAAGTGATACAACACATTTCATACATTCATCAGGTGTGCAGGATAACTCATCAAAGACTCTGATGGTATTCTCGAGCCAAAATTCTGCCTTTTCTGTATCATCATCTTTTGTAACTCGAAACTCTTCGGCTCCTTTTTTTTATTTTAGAAACTGGTGGCTTTTCTCTTATAATCGTACCTGTAACTGGGGGAGTTACATGGGTGGTCTGAGGATCATGAGGGGGTGGAGGTCTAACAGCCGGATTCGTACGAACAAACTCGGCAAACCATTCATTCATAGCTTGGAAGAAGGCTTCTCGAGCCCCTCCTCCCTGACTAACTGTAACGGGCCTTTCACTACTATCTGGTGGCACCATCCCTTCTGTGGGAGCGGGTGCGTTACTCTCTACGTCATCTACACGAGCTTTTCCGGGATCCATAACTACCCGAGAGCGTCGCAGGAGTCGAGCACGAGGTGTTACCAGACTTAGCTTACTAATTCGGGACATAAAAATTTACTTTTCAAATTAATTTAGTTTCATTCATTCACTATGTGCCTAAAAAGGGTCCTCGAGACCCTAAAACATGAAATTGAAATGGTTCGGGAACAAACCGAAATCAATAAAATTTTCCAATCACTTAAACAAATCAAAACAATTTATTTCATCTTTCATAAATAAACTGTCCATCTGTGTCATAGTCACTAAATAAATCATAACTCGAGTTACGAAACTCAAAATTCAAATTCGTAAATTTTCTCTGAAACTAGACTTATATATCTTCTTACTAAATTTGTTTCAGAATTTTTGGTCTAGCAAATTAGTACAATTTATTAGTTAAAGTTTGCCCTGTTTCAGTGTTCGGCTGCTCTGACCTCTGTTCACTACAAATTAATTTTCTCCCTGTACAAAATTCAAATAACCATGCTGTTTATTTCTATTAAATTTAGACTCAATAAGGTATCTATACATATAAATTATAACTCCTAATTATTTTTTACAACTTTTATTGAATTTCTAAAGTCAAAATAGTGGATTCAGAAATCACTCTGACCCTGTCTCACGAAAATTTAAATATCTCATAAAATACAACTCCTTTATTTACTCTGTTTCTTTCAAATGAAAATAGACTCAATAATATTTAATTCTATATCTCATTCACTATATAAATCCATTTTTACTATTTTTAGTGATTTTTCAAATTCACGTCATTATTGCTGTCCGATACTATTTTAAAGCTAATTTCCCCTTTTTCATGATTTCCATGGAATAACTAGTATTTAGGCATACATAACACCAAACATGTCCTTGATTAGCCATTCCAATAGCTAATCATTATCTAGCATTTACATACCATTCATTAGCCATATCATATGATCATACACACAAAATGGTTACGATGCTATACATGCCATACTCAAAATGAAACATCTAGCTATAGCAAAATAATCCTTGTGATAGTGTGGCCGGACCTCCGACATACTTTACGATCCTCGAGTTAGCTTGACAAAACTATAAAAAGAAGGAAAATAAAGGGGGTAAGCATTAAGCTTAGTAAGTTTGCATGCAAATAAATAACAACATTCATAAGAATTATCTTACTACTTGGCATGATACTACTTAATGTAACTTCATTAATTGTCATAGACATATTTTAAACTTCTTCACTTACTCACTTACTTAAATACTTACTTACTTAATCAAATTTATTAATACATTTTACTTACCTTTTTCCTTATCAAGCATACATGAACATTATATATTTACCTTTTCTCTTCTAGCATGAACTTGTCTTACCTTTTTAGTATAACTCATCTTACCTTACCTTACCTTGATATTCTCTTTAAATTTTTCCGTTGAACCACTTGGAATACTAAGGATACACGGGTACCTTACCATTGCCATGACTTGTCATGGTCTTACGTAATATCCTTTTGAAACTTACCATTGCCATGTCTCGACATGGTCTTACATGGTATCCTTGCCTTATGAACTCACCAATGCCATGCCTTGGCATGGTCTTACATGGGACCTTTGCCTTATAGTAACTTAAAAATGCCATGAATTGACATGGTCTTACATGGTATCCTTGCCTTAGAAGCCTTACCCATTGCCATGCCTTGGCATGGTCTTACATGGTATCCTTAAACTCTAATGTCATGACATTGTATCCTACACATTCCTAAGGTTCAACCGGGACTTTCTGAAATTAGTTCTCCGTCAATTCATGCTTGAGTCTTCCTTGAATAATCTCATAAAATAAATATACACATGCTGGAAATTAACAACATTAACATAAAATAATAGAATATTGCATTTATTTACCGCAAACTTACCTCAAAACAAAATACGATCAACTATATTAATTTAGTCCACTATATTTTTCTTTCCCCGGTCTAACTTCAGATTTTGTTCTTCTTGATCTATAATAACAAATTTAGCTTGTTTAATACTCACATTTATTAAAACAGTCATTGACTCAAACTTTGGCAAAATTACACTTTTTCCCCTTAACTTTTACATACTTACACTTTTTCCCAAAGGCTCGGAAATTAAACTTCATCCTATTTTCTTATGTTTTATAACATCCTGATCATTTTTCCCTTCTATGGAAACATCAAATTCTCACTCTAACATGTACTTACGAACATTAGGTATTTTTATTGATTTTGTCGTTTTACTCGTTTTCACGTAAAATCGCTTAGCAAAAGTTGTTTAACACAATTTCAAGCTTTATATTCTACCATAAAATGTCAAAATAAACACATTTCACCTATGGGTATTTTTCCAAATATAAACCTTAGGTTAAATTATTGCTAAAATAAGCTTAATCAAGTTACCAAGACTCCAAAAACGTAAAGAACATTAAATATGAGGATTGGAATCACTTACTATAGAGCTTGGAAGCTTGAAACAAACCCTAGCTATGGAGAACCCTTGACATTTGGCCTAAGGAAGAAGATGAGCACATTTTTGCCATCTTTTTCCTTTTTTAATTCTTTTATTTGACACTTTACTAAAATGCCCTTCATTAAAATTTTTAGTTATTTCTACCTATGTATATCCATTTTTGTCCATGAAAATATAATGGTCTAATTACCATATAAGGACTTCTACTTCAATTATGCACTTCAATTTAATCCCTTAGCATTTAGAACTCATATTTATCAACTTTTGCAATTAAGCCCTAATATGCAAATCGAACATGCAATCACTGAAATTTCTTATCGGCATTCTAACACATGCATCTAATCACTCGGTAAATCATAAAATTAATCGCAATAAACTTTTCTATCTCGGATCCGTGGTTTTGCAACTACTGTTCCGTTTAGGCCCTATTTTGGGATGTTACATTGACATTCCATAATATATGCAATTTATTACTAGTCTATGTTGTTCTATCCATAAGAACCATGATATAATGGATGAATATATTTGGATCCTTAGATCGGAGTCTTGTGTTTACCCATCTTGTCTTTTGGTGTGCATGAGTTAGATCCAGGCTTTGTTTGGTTTGGATATAAGAGGCAACGATAAGAAGACTCTTGAGCATTTTATTGATAATGTACTGTTTTGTATTTCAAGCCTAATATCATGTTGGTTTCTTAAGATAAGCTAATACTAATGGTTTGTCAAAAAACTCGAAGAAGCTGTTGAAATGAAAACATTGTTGTATGTTTTGAAGCTCCTAATACGCTCACACATATAATTTGATGTAGAAAACTATAATTTTAAGTATATATATGTTAAGTATAATTTGGCTTCAAAAATTTTCTCAAGGTTTGAAGATGTTGATACTTTTAATGTGGTGTAATAGTAGTTATGCACTTAGACAATGTTGTTGTTATTTTGTGGTGTACTACTAATTATGCATTTGGATAATATTATTAATTTCTAGTATTAACTGTGGTTTGGTAGCTAATTTATAATTATTTAATCCTTATTATTTTTATTTTTTTATAACACAATTACAAATAATTTATTTGACTTTGGTTATTTTCAATTTATAACAGATAATATTCTAGCTTAATAATTGAGTATTATTATATATTTAATTTTATTTATTTATAAATAAATTATTACAAATATAAATTTATTAATATATGTAAAAATAATTTTTTTGGAAAATATTTTCAGGAAGAGAAAATATTTTACAGATATTCATGGCCAAAAAAATAATCATATTATTTTTAAAAAATTATTTTCTAAAAAATATTTTATTGGCAAAAAAAACATAGCCTTATTTTATAAGTTTTCGTAAACTATGAGGAGTGTGTAATTAGAAAAAAAAAAAACAAGGGAGTAAAGCAAAATTTCTCGCCCAACTAAAGTGAAGCAGCGTGACCAAGACAGCCTTTTCTTTCCTAACAAGAAACGGTGCTTCCCTTCTCTTTATAAATATCCCAGCTGCCCTTCTCCTTTCCTACTTTTCTCACTTTCCGAACCTACCCAAGTCGACGAAACCAAACCCCCCTCCCCCCAAAATATCTTCCTGCTTCTTCAACACTTCAATCATAGAAGTTATGTCTAACCAAGCCGAATCCTCCGACTCGTAAGTACCCAGATCGCTCTTTCCCTTTTCCTTTCATGGGTTTCCTTTCGATTTCTCTTATCTGATTCTAATTTTCCGTTTCAGGAAGGGGACTAAGAGGGATTTTAGTACGGCAATCTTGGAAAGAAAGAAGGCTCCGAATCGACTCGTTGTCGATGAGGCAATCAACGATGATAACTCCGTTGTTTCTCTTCATTCTGATACCATGGAAAAACTCCAGCTGTTTCGCGGTGACACTATCCTGATCAAGGTTTTTACTTTAGATTCGGATTTTTTTAGTCTCCTTTTTGTTGGGTTCTTTTGGTGTTTCTTTCTTTTTTTTTGTCAGTCTTGCTTAAAGGGTTTTTGTTTATGTTAGCTGTTTGTTGTGTTTTAGGGTTTAATTCTCACTTTTTGTTTGAAATTCGGGGTTTTATTTGATGGGTTTTCTTGCTCTTTTATGCTGCTTTGTATTGGTCTTCAATTGGGTTTTTTGGTTGATTGGATGTATGATGGAAGTTTTGTACATGATGTTGTTGAGGTGCAATGTTGTAGGGTATTTGTTTATGTCAGATGTTTTGTACATGATGTTGTGTTTTAGGGTTAAATTCTCACTTTTTTGTTTGAAATTTGGGATTTTATTTGACGGCCTTTCCTGCGTTTCTATGCTTGTTTTGTATTGGTCTTCAATTAGGTATCTCTTGTGGTAAGATTGGATGTATGATGGAAGTTATTGTAGGCTGTTACATGATTTTGTTGGTTAGTGTCTATATTATATCTCCAGTTACTGTTTATCTTTTAGGTAAGAAGGCTAATTTGCTAAGCCTGTCATCAAAGGCTGGTTCTTTACCTGGCAATGTGCAGTATTAAGTTAAGAGGGCATTCTGGAATCCAAGCTTTTCTTTAATGTGGCATGAGTAGTTATTGAATAGCAATTGATTTGTAATTATTCATATGAATTTCAATTTTCCATGTCTTAGAGTTCCTTGCTAATGTTGTCGTTTGTATTATTCTTTTGTTCCACAGGGGAAGAAGAGGAAGGATACTATCTGCATTGCTCTTGCAGACGATACATGTGATGAACCAAAGATCAGGATGAACAAGGTTGTCAGGTCAAACTTGAGGGTTAGGCTTGGTGATGTTGTCTCCGTGCACCAGTGTCCTGATGTTAAGTATGGAAAACGTGTGCACATATTGCCTGTAGATGACACAATTGAAGGGGTTACTGGAAATCTCTTTGATGCTTACCTGAAACGTTAGTTTAATTTTTATCTTCTATTTCCAACTAAATGTTTTTGATAATTTATTTGTGGTGATTTGGTCAACTAGGCTGGTAAAGAGGTAAAACAGGTTTTTGGTTTGATAATCGATCATAAGATAATAAGACTTTAGTTTATTATTCTTAGCCAAATATGAGCTTTTTGATTGATTAATATAAAAGCTACTCTTATTGGTTGTTTGAATATATTATTTTTAACCTTTAGGAGTAGTTTCTATTTTTTTTTTATAAATTTTAAAGCAATTTTTTGGAAGGTTTAAGCTCTCAAGAGTTTTTCCTTTCTGTTTGTTTATGCATTTAACAGCTGTTTTTTGTTGTGTTCATTTTCTTTTGTGTCTTACATTGATTTATTTCTGCATTGGTGGTTGACTTAGCTTCATAAAAGTATCCTAGCTGGCTTAGGATATGCATGGGCATGAATGTGTTATAGCGTCACTCAAATCTTATCACATATCATACATTGCTACCTCTTAACATGATTGCTGACTGGATTTAATGTTAAACTTTTTATAATGTTGTCTGTAAATGCTGACCATGATAATTGTGGATTTACAGCTTACTTTCTTGAAGCATACCGGCCAGTGAGGAAGGGTGATCTCTTCCTTGTTAGAGGTGGAATGAGAAGTGTAGAATTCAAAGTTATCGAAACTGATCCTCCAGAGTACTGTGTTGTCGCACCAGACACTGAGATATTCTGTGAGGGAGAGCCTGTCAGGAGAGAGGATGAGAATAGATTAGATGAGGTAGGTTATGATGATGTTGGTGGAGTGAGAAAACAGATGGCTCAGATCCGGGAACTAGTGGAGCTTCCATTGAGGCATCCACAGCTCTTCAAATCGATTGGTGTGAAGCCACCTAAAGGAATTTTGCTTTATGGACCTCCTGGGTCTGGAAAGACTTTGATTGCTCGTGCTGTTGCAAATGAAACTGGTGCTTTCTTTTTCTGCATCAATGGTCCGGAGATAATGTCAAAATTGGCTGGAGAGAGTGAGAGCAATCTCAGGAAAGCATTTGAGGAAGCAGAAAAGAATGCACCATCTATTATATTTATTGATGAAATTGACTCAATTGCACCCAAGCGTGAGAAGACCCATGGTGAAGTTGAAAGGAGGATTGTTTCTCAGCTATTAACATTAATGGATGGGCTTAAATCCCGTGCACATGTTATTGTTATTGGAGCCACAAATCGTCCCAATAGCATTGATCCAGCTCTCAGAAGGTTTGGAAGATTTGATAGGGAGATTGATATTGGCGTTCCTGATGAAGTCGGCCGTCTTGAGGTTCTTCGTATCCACACGAAGAATATGAAGTTGGCTGAAGAGGTAATGTCAAAAACCGAACATTTATTTTCCTCCCTCAAAATTCTTGTACCCTTTTTTTACCTCGCTAAATTTGAAATATTGAATCTATTATGATTTCCTGATCTAATGAAGGTTGATTTAGAAAGAATTGCCAAGGACACCCATGGTTATGTTGGTGCTGATCTTGCAGCACTTTGTACTGAGGCAGCATTACAGTGCATCAGGGAAAAGATGGATGTGATTGACTTGGAAGATGAGTCGATAGATGCAGAGATACTCAACTCTATGGCAGTCTCAAATGACCACTTCCAGACTGCTCTTGGAACAAGCAATCCGTCAGCGCTGCGCGAAACTGTGAGTATTACCACGATTCTTCTGTTGTGGTAAATATAATATATTATACTTTGCTGGTTGTTAGTTTTTGGTTCAGTTTTGTTTCTGACCATTCTCTTCGTACATTGGTCAGGTTGTTGAAGTGCCTAATGTCAGTTGGGAAGATATTGGTGGCCTTGAGAATGTTAAAAGAGAGCTTCAAGAGGTAATACTCTGAACTGGTTTTTGTTTTTTTATTCAAACTGAACCGGTTTTCTTTACTTTTCCATTTTATTATGTTTTAAAAATTTATCAAAAAAAAAAAAAAGGGACCAATTTGTTACATTGGTGTGCCAGACTGTTCAATATCCTGTGGAGCATCCTGAGAAGTTTGAGAAGTTTGGGATGTCACCTTCAAAGGGAGTACTATTTTATGGCCCTCCAGGATGTGGTAAAACACTTTTGGCTAAAGCTATTGCCAATGAATGTCAGGCAAACTTCATTAGTGTCAAGGGACCTGAATTGCTTACAATGTGGTTTGGTGAGAGTGAGGCTAATGTACGTGAAATTTTTGACAAGGCACGCCAGTCCGCACCTTGTGTCCTCTTCTTTGATGAACTTGATTCCATTGCTACCCAGGTACTCAAGGCTATCAAAAGTTTTTTTTTCTTTATCGATCAAGTAATTCGGTAGTAAGATGGGTTTTTGTTTGGACCTGTCAATTTGACCCGAACACGAAAACCTCATCTTTATTAAACCAAGGCAAAACCCGACCCAACTTAATTTGACCATGAAAAGTCAACAACCAATCCCATCCAAACCTGGATCTAAGCTAATCTGAACTATACGATCCGAACCTGAAGTTGACAAGAACCCGGAATTATCCAAACTGCAATGACCTGATCTGAAAAATTTGACCCTCAAACTTGAAATGACCCAAACCCAAAAGTGACCTGTTCAATTGGCAGGTCTAGTTTCTGGGCAATGGATCATTCTGACAATGAAAGTATGCTTTTCTTTGTACGAAGTCAGTGTTTTTCTTTCCACCATAATGCTGACATCATGCTATATATTGCAGAGAGGAAGCAGTGTAGGTGATGCAGGGGGGGCAGCTGATAGAGTTTTGAACCAACTTCTTACCGAGATGGATGGCATGTCTGCCAAGAAAACAGTTTTCATCATTGGAGCTACCAACCGACCTGACATTATAGATCCAGCACTTCTTCGTCCAGGTCGTCTTGATCAGTTGATCTATATTCCTCTCCCTGATGAGGAGTCACGCCATCAAATCTTCAAGGCCTGTTTGAGGAAGTCACCGATTGCAAAAGATGTTGATGTCAGAGCTCTTGCCAAATATACTCAAGGCTTTAGTGGGGCAGACATTACGGAAATTTGTCAACGTGCATGCAAATATGCTATAAGAGAAAACATTGAAAAGGTATGATTATGATACTTTAATTTTCTCTTGCATTAGTTTATCTTGTATATGATTATAGATAAGGAATATATTGTATGCTTTTCCTCAATATGTTCAGGATATCGAGAGAGAAAGGAGGAGGAGTGAGAATCCTGAAGCCATGGAAGAAGATGTTGAAGATGAAGTTGCAGAAATCAAGCCTGCACATTTTGAAGAATCGATGAAGTTTGCTCGTAGGAGTGTGAGTGATGCGGATATCCGCAAGTACCAGGCATTTGCACAAACATTGCAGCAATCAAGGGGATTTGGAAGTGAATTTAGGTTTGCTGAAACTGGTTCAAGGACTGCAGCATCTGATCCTTTTGCAGCTTCTGCTGGTGGAGCTGATGAAGATGACCTTTACAGTTAAATTACCTTTCATCTGTGTTTGCTTATGGGTCTTTCATATGATATTTACATATAAACGTAGTGTTAATTGAACTGTATGATATTAAGAACACATTGGCACAGATCTTGAGCCTGTGGGTGCTCAATGGAGTTTAGAAAACAGGTTTTGTTATTTTGGAATTCCAAGTTTTTATTTTCTACTAGAGTTAAATTCAAATTTTACCCTTTTCATCATATAAATAGAATTTACAATATTTAGTGTTCGAATTCGGATTTTGGATATTTTAATACATTATTTTAATTCATTTTATGGATAATGGGATCGGTGTTTTGTTTTTACTTTTTGCTGTTAATAGGAAAGGGTTTCTATATTCATTTTTATAATTTGTTTTATTTTCTAAAATTCCTTTGGATTTTCAATTTATTATAAAAATATTGTAGTTTAAAAAATCATTTAGAAAATATGGTATATTTACATTATTTAAAAATTAATTAAAATTTAAAGTTATACATAAATTTTAATTCGGTTTATATCAAATTTTAATTTTGATTGGATTTTCACTTTTTACTTATCGTATTATATTTTATTAAATCTTACATAAATAGTTGACATGATATATTAGTTTAAAAATTAACTAATAAATTCAAGTTAATTTCATGATTAAAAAAATAAACACTTATGAAAAAAATGATTTTTTTTAAGAAATATATTTTTAATCTAAGTGAAAATAATTTAAATTTATTTGTTTGTTTTTTAACTTATTTAAATAACATGTTTACAAATGACTTAATAAAAAATTGTGCCATATAAAAAACGGGGTTATTGAATGTCTAAAAAAAAGAAAAAGAAAAGGGGTTAATGAAATGTGAAAATTGAGCCAAAATTAAAATTTGATATAAATACAAATACACTAAATTAAAGCTAGTGTATCTCTTTAGAAAATAATTGTAGTTCTCTTCTAATTTTTTTTTTCTAAAATTGCCTCGTTACATGATGACTTCACAAAAAAAATAATATTTTTTGTGATAGTAGGACACACGTGGATAAAACCTCCATGTTACATGGAAGTTCCACAAAAAATATATAATTTTTGTGATGGTAGGACATGTATCGAATCCGATCAAACATCTGTGTCATGTGGCAGTTTCAGCTAGCTTCAACACATGTTGTTTCAAATATATATAAAAAAATATTTCCTTTTTTTAAAGTGCCCCATTATATGGTGATTTAAAGATATAAAAAAGGAATTGAACTCGACTCCTATGTTGTTTTTTTATAAAAAAAAAATCTATTTTTTATTTTGAAAGTGCCCCCTTATATGGCTGTTTCACAATCATAATTATTTTTTTTTCTAAAATAGTGGGTTTAAAGACAGTTTTAAATCCTTACTCAGTAGTCAATAGAAGCATCCATTGGGCCAAAGAAATTTCAATTTGAAAAAGAAAAATTATTTGATATGCTCCCTTCAATCCATCAAAAACCTAGTCCCCAACAGCATCACCCCACGTGGTGCTTTAATAAATTATTTTTTTGAAACCGTCATGTTAGGTGGTAGTTTTAGACTTCGGGACTCCAAAATTGAGAATAAAATTACGAAAACATCCTAATGCAATCTATATATCCGCCTACATTCTCCCTCCTATTCTCACAATTTCTTTTCTTTAAGCTACTTTATATTTTGTTGAAGTTTTTTTTTTAGTTGAATTTTTTTAGAATTATTATTTAATTTGGTTAATTTGCATTGTCAGAGTTGACAATGTTATTTGTATGCAGTTGTTATATTGTTATGTTATTTTCCTAAATGTGCATGTTGATTTAAGAAGATGGACTGTATACTTAATGTTGTGGTCCTTTACAACGGACAAGTTCACTATACTAAAAATAGTATTGTATTTAATTGTTGACTTTCATTAAACATCATGTTCGATAAGAAAATCAATAGAAAAGTTGCCACTTGTGAAAAGGTAGTGTCCACTCTATTTTTTGGACTTATGACATCTTAAAGCCCAATCATTTATGCTCTAATTGAATTAGTTGAAAATGATGGTGTTGAAACGATAATCACAACACATTCCTCATCTGGGAATAATGTAGTGGGGCTTTATCCACAACTGGGTGATGTTGAGTAAGGGAACACGTTACTTGATGTTTTGTCGTCATCTAGTCCTGTTGCAAATATGTCTAGAGCACTAAATCCTCAATGCGATCCTACTAATACATGCTAGTATACCATAGTTGTTGGAGGATGATCTTCTTTATACAAGTCAGATTTTAATTTCAATTTAACTCTGAAAGATCCATAACAATTCATCGCACCATTAACATCTGCAACTCCTTTGTATGTAGATCCATTTCCCTACAATGGAGCGAGAACTTCCGCAGTGATACAACCTTTAGTAGCCAGGTTTGCATCGGGTTCCATTGAGGAAGAGGAAGAGAAATGGGAAAAGGAAGAGGAAGAGGAGAGAGATGCTAGCACAAACATGACAAAATTTAGTGTTCTAGACCGTGATGAAGAAGAGGATGCCATTGAACAAGAAGATGATATTCAAGAAAATGGAGAAGTGGATGCTGCCAAACCAGAAATGGATCTTCTATCACATGAACCTTCCTCTCATATACACCTGATTGATGAAGATGCAATGGATGCATTAGAATTCCTCGAATATCTTTGTAATGCCCTCCACTTAACCCTGTAACACCCCTAACCAGTTTCTGTCGCCGGAGTGGGGTTATGAGGCATTACCTAACATAACACAACTCAAAAGAATATTCCTTACATTTCACACTTTGTAACTCAATCCCATAACAAAACTTATCTTTTAAAAGCTTAAACATAATCAAACATGCATCAGCAATTAACAAAAACTTATGTATGTGATAAAACATACCATTTCATGATTAAATAAATTCACATATTATGCTTATTACTCTAAGCTAAAACAACCACACAACATAATAGACATATATATATTTATATACACATAAACATGCATTAAACAAGGCAAAAATATACATCTTTTCTCATATCAAGTTATGCGCATATAACCATATCAATTTAAACCATTTTCAAGCATAAATATATTAACATTTCATGACTATTATAATTATACCTAAACTTTCTTTTTATCTCGTCAAATAAGTCATATGAAACCAAATCTAAATACACAATAATTTAAACATAACGCTTATACATACTTACCATAAAAAAAACCAAATCTAAATAACTAATCCACAAATAAACATGTCATAAGCATATTCCTTTATTTTGACTAGGTATAACCGATTATAATCATGCCTTGAACAAGTTATCATTTATCTCACAAAATAACCAAATCCAAACGTATCACCAAAACACAAATCATACTTATCATATGATATGCAAACCAAAATAAACTCCAACCATGTCAAATATAACCAAATTTTAACATGAAAATTAAGCCTTTAAAGTCATACCAATTCCAGAAATTCAATCTTAAGTTAAAATTTATCATTGCATAACCGAATACAAATATTAACTTGTCACTTTAAATATCAAACCATAAACAAACATATCATATGCATACATATTTAATTTATCTATCATTAGCCGAATATAAATGCACATCATTTACAGCCAATGATTAAAAACTTATAATCATTATCCATATTTACTTCATCACATAACCGGTTACCAATACTTCAAATTATAGTCATTTACCTAATACATCCCACTTATATATCAAGCATATCACTCAACAAGAATACCCAACCACAATTTCACATCATATCAAATATACCATACACATATACTTTGACATAACTTCATCACCATTAGCAAATATACCAACCATGATTCACATACAAATATATAACAGCTGAACCATCAAAACCAAACTTAACATAATGAATAAGCCATTTTCGCATGGCTCATATTTACATAACCCAAAATAAAACATAAACATAAGCTAGCCTATACATGCCATAGGTTTAAGTTCAACTTATAAAGTACCAAAAACAGTCGATAGTGTGATAAACTTCACTGACGATCCCCGAGCTCATAACTTGACTCCAAAATCTATAAAACAGAGGCAAGCATACACACACAATAAGCTATCATAGCTTAGTAAGTCATAAGAAAATAAATAACTTAATGACATAATCAACTCAATTTAACCAAACCAATTCATGCTATCATAATCACATTTAATTTCAAACTTACAATTTCATATACAACATATACTTTCATTTATGAACATTATCTTGGCCGAATATACATATATCTATTATCAAAATATCATTCAATTTCAAAGCCCTAATATCATTATTTAACCGAATATACATAAACTCATATACACATATTCATGAATCATTTCATAAATATTCACATTTTATATTCATAAGGCCGAATATAATCATTCATATATTTTTGCACATAGATCACAAATATGATATCACTTATACATAACCTTTGGCCGAATATAATTTTCATATACACATATATTTTCATTTGTATCATATATAATTTGTATCACATATCAAATAACCAACTTACCTTATTTTCAAATAGGCAATAAACTATCACATACCTGATCACTTTAGCTCGTTTTACACATTCAGTCACAACTTATCATTGCCCGTTGAACCATTCAGAATTGAATAGGATACTCGGATAATCATACATATCGTACAATGCCAATGTCTTAGATGTGGTCTTACATGTAATCACATATCGATGCCACTGTCCCAGACAGGGTCTTACACGAATCAAATACGATGTCGATGTCCCAGACATGGTCTTACATGTAATCACATGTCGATGCCAACGTCCCAGACGTGGTCTTACATGAAAACACATATCGAAAATCCTATGTCATGAAATATGTATCCTAGCTATTCCTAAGGTTCGTACGAGGCTTTCGGACGTTGTAACTAGGTCGAAACGAATTCGTAAACATAGCTCCCAAGCATATACACATTCGGCTAACACATATATACTTTCACATAGTTCGTTTCAGCACATAAAACTCATGTTTATTTAAAATTAACAACATCTATTTGCTTATAAACTTACCTCGGACAACGATAATCGAAACGAGACGACTAATTGACAACTTTGGTTTTCCCCCGATCCAAATCTGATTTCTTTGGTTCTTGATCTAAACATATTTAAATTAAACTCATTCAAACATAATTTCATTCAATTTAGTCCAAAAACACATAAATGGGCAAATTACCATTTTGCCCCTGACATTTTACACTTTTTACAATTTAGTCCAAATTGCACAAAACACAAAACACACAAAATTTGCACACACCATGCTTAGGCCGAATCTTCCTCATGCTCATACAAGTCCATACATTTCATTTATTTCACATTTTAGGCCCTCAATTTATTATTTTTGTAATTTAACCCTAATTACTCAAATTCATAAAAAATTCCAATACAAAACATATCTTTTCATAATTCATCAACTAACACCACAAAGCTCAATTATTCATCAATAGCATAACTCAAAATATTCATCAAAATTAGAAATTCAAGCATGGGCTTTGTACATTACACTGCAACAATCTCAAAAACGTAAAAATTATCAAAAACCAAGCTAGTTACATACCTTAATCAAACTTCAACAATGGCCGAAACTTGAAAACCTTATTCTTTCTCTTTTATTTTTAGTATTCGGTCATGGAAAATAAAAGACAAATGAATGATATTTTATTATATGTTTTATTATAATAACATTATTTTCTATTTTACATATTTAACCTTTATAATAAAATTTTAAACCATTATAATTCATGGTTATTGTAACACCCCGTACCCGAGACCGTTGCCGGAGTCGAACACGAGGTGCTAACCGACTTAATTCATTTACTTTTACAGTCCATTTTAAAATTTTCTAGGTAGTTGGCTAACTGTGTCACTGTCACCTTAAAAATCATATCTTGAGTTCTAAAACTCTAAAATCAGTTTCGTAATTTTTCCCTGAAACTAGACTCATATGTCCATCTACATATTTTTTTCTAGAATTTTTGGTTGGGCCAATTAGTACAGTTTATTAGTTAAATTCTCCCCTGTTACAGGGTACGACTACACTGACCTTCATGCATTACGATTTGGATATCTCCCTGTACAGGGCTTCAATACTGATGCCGTTTGTTTCTATAGAAACTAGACTCAAATATGAATCTATAAATATATGGCATGACTTCTAAATGTCTCTGGTTAATTTATAATGAATTTCCAAAGTCAAATCAGGGGATCCAGAAACCGTTCTGATCCTGTCTCACGAAAACTTTAACATCTCATAATATACTGTTCATATGAATGTTTCGTTACTTTCCTATGAAAATAGATTCATCAAGGTTCAATTACATAATTTATTCACTATTTAATTCCATTCCTACTATTTTTAGTGATTTTTTGCATCCACATCACTGCTGCTGCCAGCATCTATTTTTAAGGTAAACTTTACCTATTTCATGATCCTCCATGGATCAACTAGAGTTTGTCATACATATTCCAAAAGTGATCATGAATAACCATTCCCATGGCTAACCATTACCAACATTTCCATACCTCTCGACGGACAACATACAAAACGATTATAATGCTATGATCAAAGTATATTTAAGCCATTTTCGCATGGCTATCCAAATTTACACAAAACCGAAGGGTACATGACCAACAACAAAAGGGTAGTCCTATACATGCCATTTCAAAGTTCAACCAAAAGTGTACCGAAAGGGGCTTTGATAGTGTGGACGACTTCGACTTCAAAAATCCCGAGTCCGATAGCTGAAGAACCAAAATCTATAAAACAGAGAATTAAATAAACGGAGTAAGCATTAAATGCTTAGTAAGTTTTGAGCAAAGAATTTAAGCGCAACTGAAGTATAGCATTCATATAACTAAACGGATAATTCCATATATACATATTCTCAAATCATTCCTACTTCACATTCCAATCCTTATATTCATACACAAAAGATCAACTTAGCCAAAGGCCGGAAACTCATTAATCGACTGAGCGAATAATATTTAAACGGAATCATTACTCAAATGCATATACGTAGCGTACCTCATAGTTGGGATTTCACGAGCGTATTAATTGAAATTATTACAGCAAGGTCGCTCATTCCCAACCAAGTACCTTCGGGGTTTAGCCGGATATAGCTACTCGCCCAAATGCCTTCGGGACTTAGCCCGGTCATAGTAACTCGCACAAATGCCTTCGGGACTTAACCCGGTCATAGTAACTCGCACAAATGCCTTCGGGACTTAACCCGGTTATAGTAACTCGCACAATTGCCTTCGGGACTTAGCCCGGAATTAGTCACTAGCACAAATGCCTTCGGGACTTAGTCCGGTTATTATCCGAATATCCATACACATATCAACAAATTATGACACATCTATATTCCAATTTCATAACTAGAATTCAAACGCAATCACTTATCAAGGATTATCATTTTCGGCTCAATAGCCACATACAAGAGCACGATTTTGATTTACTTAAGACATGATCTAATCGAATCATAATCTAAGCTCCATTACTTAAAGACTTACCTCGGATGTGGTCGAACGTTTTCAGCGGCTATTCGATAACTTTTTCCTTTCCCTTATCCAACTGTGGTCCTCTAAGCTCTTGAGCTAATTCAAACAAATTTAACTTATTAAAGTCTCATTATGCTAGCTTATGGCCGAATATGACAAGGAGTTTGATTGGTCATATGGCCACCTTCTAGCTCAACTACACAATGGTCATATGCATTTTTAATCACATCAAGCAATTTAATACAATTCATTCGAACATCAAAAGAAAACCTCAAGGTACTTAGCCCATATATACTTTAGGCATTAGAGTCACATATATATATGGAATCATGAATCAAACTCAACATTTTAGCTAATATTCCCCTTGGCCGAATTTTCTAAGCCAAGACAAAAGCATCAATATGCTTGCCTCTAACCGAATACATGCAACACCAATCTTCTTCCTATGGCCGAATATGCATGTCTATGTTGAGGCCGATTATATACTTAATACCACACATAAATGGCATACATTTTACTAACTAATGCATTACATATTATAACTCAATACGCATCCATCATTTACTCCATAACCGAAGCACCATCATGTGTAAGTATATACCTTGAGATAATATATAGGTCATACCAATACATCATGTGCAATCATATATATATGTGCAAGAGCCGAATCACAAATTTGATTATAACCAAATTTAAACATATATCCAAAACATAAATCTTACCTACCATGCAATAAGCATAAATCACACTTATGGATATACCATGGCCGATACTTCCAACAACACCAAATAAAAATATACTTCATGGATCTAAGGTAGAACCAAGAAAGAAACTCATAATCATCAAGATGTAAGCAACTACCATTGTTCATCTAGATTTAGCATGAAACACAACCATCACCCTTATTAATCTCCATAGCCGAAAACCTTACTTATTCCAAAATCACAATTTCAACATGGGTTACCAACAATAACTTGATATCTCACTCAAAATCAACTAGGATTTCAAGAACTAGTATCAACTTCCTTACCTTAATATCGACCTAAGATGACCGATTGCTTCACTCCTTCCTGCCTCCTCTCAATTCGGCCAAGAAGAACCAAAGAACACAACTTGTTTCCTTCCTTCCTTAGAACATTCGGCCAAGAGAAATGAAAAAAGATGGACACTTTTTTTTTGTTTTCTTTCTTACATTCACGGCAATGGGGAGGGGGAGAAACAATCACACACATTCTTTCTTTTTTCCATTTCTTTATTACCCATACTCCTTATTTTATTGTTCCTAACATACATCACTAACATAACATGTTTGTGACATGTTTCCACTCATAGCATGGCCGGCCACTATGCCTTAATTTGGGTAAATTGACATGCAAACCCATCATTTTCACAATATGCATTAATAGGCCACTTTGCATTTGCCTAGCACATTTCTAAATTTTCTCACATAAGTCCTATTTGATAAAATTCACTTACAATTAACAAAATTCAAACATGAAATTTTCACACATGCACATGTACATATAATGAGCATCAATTATGACGGTTAATTATTTTTATGACTCGGTTTAGTGGTCCCGAAACCACTTCCTGACTAGGGTCACATTAGGGCTGTCACAACTCTCCCCCTCTTAAGAAATTTTGGTCCCTGAAAATCTTACCGGTAAATAGGTTTGGATATCGTTCTTTCATAGAGTTCTCGGTTTCCCAAGTAGCTTCTTCGATTCCGTGCTTGAGCCATAACACTTTTACTAACGGAACCCTTTTGTTTCGTAACTCTTTCACTTCACGAGCCAGGATACGAATCGGTTCTTCTTCATAACTCATATCGGGTTGAATTTCAACCTCTGATGGATTAATTATGTGCGATGGATCAGATCTATAACGTCGAAGCATCGAAACATGAAAGACGTCGTGAATCTTTTCAAGTTCAGGGGGCAAAATCAAACGATACGCAACTGAACCGACTCGTTCGGATATCTCATATGGCCCGATGAACCTCAGACTCAGTTTGCCCTTACGGCCATATCTGAGTATCTTTTTCAAAGGTGAAACCTTAAGAAACACTTTGTCTCCCACCTGGTACTCAATATTTCTTCATTTTAAGTCCGCATACGACTTCTGACGATCTGATGCTGCCTTCAGACTTTCATGAATTATTTTTACTTTCTGTTCAGCATCTTTAACCAAATCAACTCCGAAAATTTTACTTTCACCGAGCTCGGTCCAAAACAATGGCGTACGACATTTACGCCCGTACAAAGCCTCGTAATGTGCCATCTTAATACTTGATTGAAAACTATTGTTGTAAGCGAATTCAATCAAAGGTAAATACCGCTCCCATGAACCACTAAACTCGAGGATGCAACATCTCAACATATCCTCAAGTATCTGAATTATCCGCTCGGATTGACCATCGGTTTGTGGATGAAAAGCGGTGCTAAAGTGCAGCTTGGTACCCAAAGCTTCTTGGAATTTCTTCCAAAATCGCGAGGTGAATCTCGGATCTCTATCCGACATAATAGAAATCGGTACTCCGTGTAATCTCACGATCTGAGAAACATACAATTCAGCTAGTTTATCCAATGAAAAATCCGTACGTACGGGGATAAAGTGAGCCGACTTAGTCAGTCTATCAACAACGACCCAAATCGCATCTTTCTTACTTGCCGACATTGGCAACCCAGATACAAAATCCATCGTGACTCGTTCCCATTTCCATTCAGGTATCATGATCGGCTGAAGCAAACCCGTAGGCACTTGATGTTCTGCCTTCACTTGCTGACATATTAAACACTTCGAAACAAAATCGAAAATGTCTCGTTTCATACCATGCCACCAAAATTGACGTCTTAGATCGTTGTACATTTTCGTACTCCCCGGGTGAATTGACATTCGGCTACAATGAGCTTCGTTCAGAATCATTGAAATGAGTTCTGAATTTTTTGGAACACACAACCGATTTCTGAACCTCAAACAATCGTCATCATCAATTTGAAACTCTGATTCCACATTCGGAACACATTCAGCCCGTTTTGCAACCAGTTCAGCATCAACTTTCTGAGCTTCCCGAATTTGATGAATCAACAATGGTTTGGCCTTTAATTTTGCCACTAACACATTGTCGGATAGAACAGACAAGTGTACATTCATCGCTCGTAAAGCAAACAGTGATTTACGACTTAAGGCATCCGCAACCACATTAGCCTTTCCCGGGTGATAGTCAATGACAAGTTCATAATCTTTCAACAACTCAAGCCAACGCCTTTGTCGCAGATTTAAGTCTCTTTGAGTCATCAAATATTTGAGACTTTTGTGATCCGAAAATACATGGCACTTCTCACCAAATAAGTAATGTCGCCATATTTTCAAAGCGAATATGATGGCAGCTAATTCGAGATCATGGGTCGGATAATTTTTCTCATGTGGCTTTAATTGTCTCGGTGCATAGGCCACAACTCGACCTTCTTGCATCAATACGCAACCCAACCCAAGTAGGGAGGCATCACTATAAATGACAAACTCTTTGCCTGATTCGGGCTGCACTAGAATTGGAGCTTCAGTCAAATAAGTTTTCAGTTGATCAAAACTTTTCTAACATTTTTCCGTCCATTCGAACTTAACATCCTTTTGAAGTAGCTTCGTCATTGGTGTGGCTATCATCGAGAAACCTTTTACAAACCGTCGGTAGTAACCGGCAAGTCCCAAAAAGCTCCGAACCTCAGTAATATTTCTCGGAGGCTTCCAGTTAAGTATGGCTGAAATTTTGCTCGGGTCAACTCGAATACCCGATGCGGATACCACATGACCCAAGAAGCTAACCTCTTTTAACCAGAACTCACACTTACTGAACTTAGCATATAACTGCTTATCCCATAAAATTTGCAACACTAATCTCAGGTGCTCAGCATGTTCGGTCTCATCTCTTGAATAGACCAAGATGTCATCAATGAACACAACTACGAACCGGTCCAAATACTGTCTGAAGATTCGATTCATCAAATCCATAAATACCGCAGGGGCATTTGTGAGCCCAAACGGCATCACTAAAAACTCGTAGTGGCCGTATCTCGTTCTGAAAGCAGTTTTGGGTATATCCGAATCTCGAATTCGCAACTGGTAATAACCCGATCTTAAATCTATCTTTGAAAACACTGAGGCTCCTTTTAGTTGATCAAACAAATCATCAATACGCGGTAACGGATATTTATTCTTTATCATCACTTTATTCAGCTGACGATAGTCAATGCACAACCTCATGGTTCCGTCCTTCTTTTTCACGAACAATACTGGTGCACCCCAAGGTGAGAAACTTGGTCGAGCGAAACCTCTATCCGTCAATTCTTGCAACTGAGCTTTCAACTCTTTTAACTCGGTTGGTGCCATACGATACGGAGCTATCGAAATCAGCGTAGCCCCAGGTACAAGCTCAATACCAAACTCTACCTCCCGAACAGGTGGTAAACCCGGTAATTCTTCAGGAAAAACATCCGGGTATTCACAAACCACCAGCACAGATTCGGGTTTCTTTTCTAACTCTTTGTCATCAAGCACATACGCAAGGTATGCTTCGCACCCCTTTCTTACATATTTCTGGGCCAACATTGCTGATATTACAGCTGGCAACCCCTTTAAGTCCGTAGACTCAACTCGGATTATCTCGTTATTTGCGCACCTCAAATCAATAGTCTTGTTTTTGCAATTCACAACCGCATCATGCACGGTCAACCAATCCAAACCAAGAATAACATCAAATTCATCAAACGGCAAAAGCATCAAGTCCGCCGGAAAACAGGAACCTCGAATTACTAGGGGGCATTTCTTACACACTTTGTCGACAAGTACGTAACGACCCAAGGGATTTGACACCCGAATTACGAACTCAGTAGACTCAATAGGTAAAGTCTTACTGGATGCTAAGGTTTCGCATATATAAGAATGAGTAGAACCAGGGTCAATCAAAGCAATCACATTAGTATCAAAGAGAGTAAAAGTACCGGTAATAACATCTGGCGAGGAAGCATCCTCGCGTGCGCGTATAGCATAAGCCCTAGCAGGAGCACGAGCCTCAGATCTGGTCGTAGCATCTCTAGATCCTCTCTGACCACCACTAGCATTTCCCGTGTTTCTAGATGGTCTACCTCGAGCAGTGGTAGCACTCAGTTTCCCACTCTGATTTACATTCTGTTCAGACAATCTCGGGCAATCTTTGATAAAGTGGTCAACTGACCTGCACTTGTAACAGGAGCGGTCATGGAATCTACAACTTCCAGAATGCCATTTGCCACAATACTGGCACTCCGTTCTGTCTCGACGATCATTTCCAACACTGGCAATCGAAGTGACTCGTGTGCTCACAGGGGGCCGATCGTGATCTCGTCTAGAAAAGCCCAAAGTGTCTCTAGACCGGCCTAAGCCATCTCTAAATTTCTTCGATGACTGTGGGAAGGGCTTCCCCGAAGACCTCTTACGAAACTCTTTTGCTCCCACCTTAGCTTTTCTTTTCTCCATACTGAGCTCCTCGGCCTTGCAAGCTCGCTCGACAAGTGCCACAAATTCTCGGATTTCCAAAATGCCTACATACAACTTTATATCGTCATTCAGCCCATCCTTGAAACGTTTACACATCACGGCTTCTGAGGAAATGCATTCTCGTGCGTACCGGCTAAGCCTCACAAATTTTCGTTCATAGTCGGTAACCGACATGGAACCTTGTTTGAGTTCAAGAAATTCCTTTCGTTTTTGGTCAATGAATCTCTGACTGATATACTTCTTTCGAAACTCGGTTTGGAAGAACTCCCAAGTTACTTGCTCTCTGGGCACCACAGAAGTCAACGTATTCCACCAATAGTAGGCAGAATCATGTAGCAAGGAGATAGTACACTTTAGGCACTCATCGGGTGTGCAAGATAGTTCATGTAGTACCCGGATAGTGTTGTCCAACCAAAATTCCACTTGCTCGGCATCATCGCTGTCCGTGGCTTTAAATTCAGTAGCCCCGTGTTTTCAGATTCTGTCAACTGGGGGCTTATTTGACCTTATTTGGTCAGTTACCGGAGGTATGGTAGGTGCGGGGGTGGTATTTGTCGGGAATGGAGGTTGTGGAACAGCCGTATTAGTTCGAATGTATTGGTTGAACCAATCATTCATCACGCTATAGAAAGCTTGTCTAGCTTCATCATTCGGGTTACTAGCATTAGGTTGAGAGTCCGCCGGCGCTGTCCCTTGTGCGGGAGCAGGCGCTACACTCTCAAGATCATCAGCTACCGCTCGGTCGGAATCGGGATCCATTACTATAAATAAACACATTTGCAAATGTCAGAAATCACCACACTATCAAATAATCACATAAAATGGCATGTATAGCTAATCCCAACGCATTACGGTAGTCCTAGAATCGACTAAACCGTAGCTCTGATACCAATAAAATTGTAACACCCCGTACCCGAGACCGTTGCCGGAGTCGAACACGAGGTGCTAACCGACTTAATTCATTTACTTTTACATTCATTTTAAAAATTTCCAGGCAGTTGGCTAACTGTGTCACTGTCACCTTAAAAATCATATCTTGAGTTCTAAAACTCGAAAATAAGTTTTATAATTTTTCCCTGAAACTAGACTCATATTTCCATATACATATTTTTTTCTAGAATTTTTGGTTGGGCCAATTAGTACAGTTTATTAGTTAAAGTCTCCCCTGTTACAGGGTGCGACTACACTGACCTTCATGCATTACGATTTGGATATCTCCCTGTACATGGCTTCAATACTGATGTCGTTTGTTTCTATAGAAACTAGACTCAAAGAGGAATCTATACATATATGGCATGACTTCTAAATATCTCTGGTTAATTTATAATGAATTTCCAAAGTCAGATCAGGGGATCCAGAAACCGTTCTGATCCTGTCTCACGAAAACTTTAACATCTCATAATATACTGTTCATATGAACGTTTCGTTACTTTCCTATGAAAATATATTCACCAAGGTTCGATTACATAATTTATTCACTATTTAATTCCATTCCTACTATTTTTAGTGATTTTTCGTATCCACATCACTGCTGCTGCCAGCATCTATTTTTAAGGTAAACTTTACCTATTTCATGATCCTCCATGGATCAACTAGAGTTTGTCATACATATTCCAAAAGTGATCATGAATAACCATTCCCATGGCTAACCGTTACCAACATTTCCATACCTCTCGACGGACAACATACAAAACGATTATAATGCTATGATCAAAGTATATTTAAGCCATTTTCGCATGGCTATCCAAATTTACACAAAACCGAAGGGTACATGACCAACAACAAAAGGGTAGTCCTATACATGCCATTTCAAAGTTCAACCAAAAGTGTACTGAAAGGGGCTTTGATAGTGTGGGCGACTTCGACTTCAAAAATCCCGAGTCCGATAGCTGAAGAACCAAAATCTATAAAACAGAGAATTAAATAAACAGAGTAAGCATTAAATGCTTAGTAAGTTTTGAGCAAAGAATTTAAGCGCAACTGAAGTATAGCATTCATATAACTAAACGGATAATTCCATATATACATATTCTCAAATCATTCCTACTTCACATTCCAATCCTTATATTCATACACAAAAGATCAACTTAGCCAAAGGCCGGAAACTCATTAATCGACTGAGCGAATAATATTTAAACGGAATCATTACTCAAATGCATATACGTAGCGTACCTCATCGTTGGGATTTCACGAGCGTATTAATTGAAATTATTACAGCAAGGTCGCTCATTCCCAACCAAGTACCTTCGGGGTTTAGCCGGATATAGCTACTCGCCCAAATGCCTTCGGGACTTAGCCCGGTCATAGTAACTCGCACAAATGCCTTCGGGACTTAACCCGGTCATAGTAACTCGCACAAATGCCTTCGGGACTTAACCCGGTTATAGTAACTCGCACAATTGCCTTCGGGACTTAGCCCGGAATTAGTCACTAGCACAAATGCCTTCGGGACTTAGCCCGGTTATTATCCGAATATCCATACACATATCAACAAATTATGACACATCTCTATTCCAATTTCATAACTAGAATTCAAACGCAATCACTTATCAAGGATTATCATTTTCGGCTCAATAGCCACATACAAGAGCATGATTTTGATTTACTTAAGACATGATCTAATCGAATCATAATCTAAGCTCCATTACTTAAAGACTAACCTCGGATGTGGTCGAACGTTTTCAGCGGCTATTCGATAACTTTTTCCTTTCCCTTATCCAACTGTGGTCCTCTAAGCTCTTGAGCTAATTCAAACAAATTTAACTTATTAAAGTCTCATTATGCTAGCTTATGGCCGAATATGACAAGGAGTTTGATTGGTCATATGGCCACCTTCTAGCTCAACTACACAATGGTCATATGCATTTTTAATCACATCAAGCAATTTAATACAATTCATTCGAACATCAAAAGAAAACCTCAAGGTACTTAGCCCATATATACTTTAGGCATTAGAGTCACATATATATATGGAATCATGAATCAAACTCAACATTTTAGCTAATATTCCCCCTTGGCCGAATTTTCTAAGCCAAGACAAAAGCATCAATATGCTTGCCTCTAACCGAATACATGCAACACCAATCTTCTTCTTATGGCCGAATATGCATGTCTATGTTGAGGCCGATTATATACTTAATACCACACATAAATGGCATACATTTTACTAACTAATGCATTACATATTATAACTCAATACGCATCCATCATTTACTCCATAACCGAAGCACCATCATGTGTAAGTATATACCTTGAGATAATATATAGGTCATACCAATACATCATGTGCAATCATATATATATATGTGCAAGAGCCGAATCACAAATTTGATTATAACCAAATTTAAACATATATCCAAAACATAAATCTTACCTACCATGCAATAAGCATAAATCACACTTATGGATATACCATGGCCGATACTTCCAACAACACCAAATAAAAATATACTTCATGGATCTAAGGTAGAACCAAGAAAGAAACTCATAATCATCAAGATGTAAGCAACTACCATTGTTCATCTAGATTTAGCATGAAACACAACCATCACCCTTATTAATCTCCATAGCCGAAAACCTTACTTATTCCAAAATCACAATTTCAACATGGGTTACCAACAATAACTTGATATCTCACTCAAAATCAACTAGGATTTCAAGAACTAGTATCAACTTCCTTACCTTAATATCGACCTAAGATGACCGATTGCTTCACTCCTTCCTTCCTCCTCTCAATTCGGCCAAGAAGAACCAAAGAACACAACTTGTTTCCTTCCTTCCTTAGAACATTCGGCCAAGAGAAATGAAAAAAGATGGACACTTTTTTTTTGTTTTCTTTCTTACATTCACGGCAATGGGGAGGGGGAGAAACAATCACACACATTCTTTCTTTTTTCCATTTCTTTATTACCCATACTCCTTATTTTATTGTTCCTAACATACATCACTAACATAACATGTTTGTGACATGTTTCCACTCATAGCATGGCCGGCCACTATGCCTTAATTTGGGTAAATTGACATGCAAACCCATCATTTTCACAATATGCATTAATAGGCCACTTTGCATTTGCCTAGCACATTTCTAAATTTTCTCACATAAGTCCTATTTGATAAAATTCACTTACAATTAACAAAATTCAAACATGAAATTTTCACACATGCACATGTACATATAATGAGCATCAATTATGACGGTTAATTATTTTTATGACTCGGTTTAGTGGTCCCGAAAGCACTTCCCGACTAGGGTCACATTAGGGCTGTCACAGTTATAATTGTCCATCACTTTAACAATGGTTTTATTGCATTATAAATACCTCAATTTAAAAATACAACAACAATTCGACCCTTTCACATTTAACCATCAAATTTTCATTTTACGCGATTAAGCCCTTTTTATTAAATCGGCACTCAAACGACAAAATTAAAGCATGAAAATTTCACACATATAAATTCAAACATAATAAACAAAAAAATTAATTTTAAAATATTTTTTAACTAGAATTTGTGGTCCCGAAACGACCATTCTGAATAGGGTCTAAATCGGGCTGTTACAAACCCGGTCGATCAAGTTCGAGTATTGGGTGTAACGCCTAAGGACAGGCATACTTAGATTCGTACTTTACTCTTGATTTGCCTATGTAACTATTGTAATGTCAGCTTAATAAAATTTTCGAGTCCTTTACTTGAAATACCTCATTTATACATATGATGATTAACTTTTTGTACAATGTATATTTACATTTACATTCTGAAACAAACTACAGAGATCATTTGTAATGCCCACTTTTAGTCAAATCAAAACAATGGTTTCAGGACCACAAATCTGAAGTTGAAATAATTATTTTATTATTATTTTAATGTTACAGTATGATTGAATGATTGTTTGAAAGTTTCGTTTAAGAAATTTATTGTTTGAATATTTAATTTGATAACGGACTAAATCGCGTAAAGTTTAAAAGTGGGATTCTATTAAATAAAATTATCTAATAGCTATGAAATTAATTATAGAAGGTCCTTATGATGTAATTTAACCATTTATAGTGTGAGTGGACAAAGATGGACATGGTTAAGTGAAATTTTAATATTAATAGTTAAGGTTAATAAAGCAATTTAGTAAATTAAATAAGTAAAATAACAAAACCACAAAAGCTATCATCTTTTAATTTATCATTTACAATTGAAATTGAAGGAAGAAAAAGAAGCCATTGTTGAGCTAGCTTTTTCCAACCCTATTTTGTCAATTGTAGGTCCGTTTTTGTCCCATTTTTAATGATTTCTATGTTTTTGAGATCGTTGCAACTAGGTCTTGCTAGCCCAGGGACTAATTTGCAAAATTGTTTAAGATTGTGAATGTTTCCATTGATGAATAAGCATGTATTTTGAAGTTTCTTGATAGATTATGAATGCTTTTTGATAGATATACAAGTTTTGTTAAGTGATTTTTAATGAAAATGCAAATTAGTGGCTAAATTCTGAAATGTATAAATTTAGGGGTTAAAATATGAAATAAATGAAAATTTTGGGCTGCTGTAAGCATGAAAAATATTCAGCTAGGCTTGGGTTGTGATGGAATTGACTAAATTTTGTTTTACGAGCCTAATGACTAAATTGTAAAATTGTTGAAATATTAGGGGCAAAAGTGTAAATGAGCTTTAATAAGTGTTTTGGATTAAATTGAATAGAGAGATAATTGAATAAGCTGGATTTGATATTATATAGATCAAGAAAAGTGAAATATGGACTTAGATTAGGGAAAGAACAAAGTCTCGGATTAGTTGATCCGTGTTGTCGTATTTACGTTCGAGGTAAGTTCGTATATTATAAGTTTCATTATAAATGTATTTTATGTGCTTTGATATTGCATAAACTATGAGTACGAGACTACGAATATGTTTGATAGTGATTCGACGACAAATAGGCATTTGAAATCCCGGTTGAACCTTATGAATAGATTAGGATACTAGTGACATGTCATTAGGGGATATATTGATTTGGCTTCGGGCCATGATATCGGCACTTTGGGTCCGAGTTACTTTGATTTGGCTTCGGGTCATGATATATGTATCTTGGGTGCGAACTTCACTGATTTGGCTACGGGCCATGATATTAGCACTTTGGGCGCGAGATATTTTGAGTTGGCTTCAGGCCATGATGTGAGTAGTTAGTGTGTGAGACTCCTAAGTATTCGACTTCTATTCTGAATGGTTCAATGGTTATATTGAAGATGTGAATTGGTGAGAAATAGATACGTATCATTACAGGAATGTATGAAAAACTATTTGAGCAATAAATCAAAGGAAGTTGCAAGCTTATGATCGATTATGTCATTAAATTCCATGTTAACTTGGTTGATAAACCATAATATATACATTTTTTTATCCCATGCTTGGCATATTTTTTGGATAATTTATCATAATATTTAGTGAATTTGATGCTCCTAATCCTTTAATTTCATGTTTTATACTCAGAAGAGCTTAGGATAGCAAAAAGAGCATGAAACGGGCCAAAAACGGACAAATCTGGGCCTAATTCAGAATTGCACACGGCCTAAGCATTTTCACACTGGTAAACCACATGTCCGTGTGTGACACACGGGCAGGCCACACGCCCGTGTGTCATGGCCGTGTTGACATTAAACCAAGTTAGAATTGAACATGGCCTGAGCACTTTTACACGGGCATGGCACACGATAGTGTCCCTGTCGAGCCAAAGTCTAATTCTATTTGAAAGAGGGAAATTTTGGGAAATTTTGGGCATTCCAAGGTCTATATAAACACCCTAGAAGAGGATCAAGTGGATACACAGAGTAGAAGGCAGAAAATACTCAAGGGTAGCCATCGGAATCAGCTCGGAAGCAAGATCTACTTCAAGACTAAAGATCTCCATTCAATTTCCTTAGCAGTTCTTTGGGTTCTTTATGTTTTTGTTGTTTTCCCAATTTTGAGTTGTTTTCCTCTATTGTTATGAACTAAACTCCCTAATTACCTAAGGGAGATGAAACCTAAGATGGATCTTATTACTATTTGAATTATATGATAAATACTTGTTCTTATTCTTAATTGTGAGTTCTAATTCTTGCTTTAATATTCCAGGATATTTATTCAGGTTTTGATATGCTTATTCAGTGGAGCAAAAGTCCCTGTTTAAGATTAGATCCTTCATAATTAAGCAAAGTTGCATGCAATTCGAGAGATAGGATGACATAAATCTGCCGGATTAGAGTCAAATCTAATAAGGGAATCCATAGATCGAGTTAATGCGACAATAGGGGTTTTAATTAGAAAGAGATTTCGATTAATCAACCTAGAGTAAGTTGTTTTTAGTCTCGAGAGAGATAATAACATAAACTAGGGATTTCTAAGGATTAAGTCAAGTGAATAAATCGTCTAATTCTGAAGTAATAAGTGAAGTCTAGGTATATTCTTCCTTGGGTATTGTCTTCTCCATCGGTTTTCTAAAAAGTATTTTTCAACTTTAATCTCTGTTGTAATCTTAGTTAATTAGATAATTAGTTTTAGTTTTAAAACATCCTTTAATTTTTAGGCTAGATAAGAAAAAGATAGTAATTACTAGTACTTTTAGTCCTCGTGGATACGATATTCCCGGTCTCACTATAGTTATACTACTGTTCGATAGGTGTACTTGCCTTATTCGAATTTTTAGTTTGTTTAACGACCATCAAGTTTTTGGCGCCGTTGCCGGGGATTAAGATATTAGGAACGCTTGATTTTTATTACTTTAGCCATTTTTACTTTTATTGCAATTTACTTTTTGCTTTTAGTTTAATTTTTCTTTTCTAAAATTTTCTTTTTAATTGCTTCTGGCAGGTGTCTCTAGTTTATGACTAGGAGGAACCCGTTAGGACATTTGCTTTTTGATAGTGAGATCGAGAGCACAGCTCACAGAAACCGAAAAGAAATAAGGCGAAGCCTACAATACATAGAGGAAGAGCAAGAGGGCGATATTCACACTAATACCGAGGAGATGGCTGAAAATCAAAATAATCCGTTACCTCTTGTGGGTGCTGCAAATCCAGTAGATCAGAATCCCGCTCCTCGTACTATGTATGATTATGCTAAACCTACTCTAACAGGAACTGAATCGAGTATAGTTAGACTTGCTGTTGCTGCAAATAATTTTGAACTGAAACCTAACACTATTCAAATGATACAACAGTTTGTTCAATTTGATGGTTTGCAGGACGAGGATCCAAACACTCATTTAGCAATTTTTTTGGAATTCTGCGACACCTTTAAGATTAATGGTGTTTCTGACGATGCCATTCGCCTTTGGTTGTTTCCCTTTTCATTAAGGAATAAGGCTAAATAGTGGTTGAACTCGTTACCACGAGGGTCAATCACCACTTGGGAACAAATGACTGATATTTTTTTACTTAAATATTTTCCGCCTGCTAAAATGGCTAAATTAAGGAATGATATCTCTTCTTTTGTGCAGATGGATTTAGAAACACTTTATGATACATGGGAGAGATACAAGGATCTATTGGGAAGGTGCCCTCATCATGGGTTACCTCTTTGGCTACAAGTTCAAACTTTCCACAACGGTTTGAATCCCTCAACTAGACAAATCATCGACGCAGCTGTCAGTGGAACCATCAATAATAAGACAGCTGAAGAAGCTTATGAGTTCATAGAAGAGATGTCCCTGAATAATTATCAGTGGCAAGGCATGAGGACAAAGCCAACGAAAGTAGCCGACGTTTTTAACATCGATTCAGTCATTATGCTTTCCAATCAGGTAGAACTTTTGAATAGAAAAATTGATGGTTTACTTGGTTATACACAGGTTCATCCAGTAATGCAGTGCGATGCAAGTGGAGGTGGAACTAGCAATATAGAATATCTACCCTACGACCCTAACATGGAGAATGAGAAAATGAATTATATGGGTAATAATCCTTGACCTCAAAATAATCCTTATAGTAACACTTACAATGTAGGTTGGAGGAACCACCCAAATTTCTCATGGGGAGGCCAAGGGAATCAAAGACCACCACCCCCTCTAGGTTTCCAACAACAACCTTATCAGTAAGAGAAAAAGCCAATCCTTGAGGAGATGATGGCAAAGTTTATTTTGATAGTGGAGACTCATTTTTAGAACACTGAAACTGCACTTAAAAATCAGCAAGCATCAATTCAAGAGCTCGGGAATCAAATAGGACAGTTGGCTAAGATGATTTCAGAGAGACCACCGGAGAGTCTACCTAGTAACACTGAACCCAATCCAAAAGAGCATGTGAAAGCAATTACATTAAGGAGTGGAAAGGTGCTACCTAAATCTGAAAAGAAGCCACCACTAGAAGCTGACAAAAAAGAAGATGAGGAGGTAGAACCGGAAAACAATGAAAGAATGATGTTGAGGGAATATAAACCACCAATCTCGTACCCAACAAAGTTGAAGAAAGACTGCATGGATGCACAATTTGGTAAATTTCTTGAACATTTTAAACAGTTACATATTAACTTACCTTTTGTTGAAGCTATCTTGCAGATGCCTACATGTGCAAAATTTTTTAAGGAGCTTCTAACAAATAAAAGGAAGTTTGAAGAATTGTCTATAGTGGAACTCAACGAGGAGTGCTTGGCCATACTCCAAAATAAACTGCCAACCAAATTGAAAGATCCAGAAAGTTTTACTATTCCTTGCTTAATTGGTAGTTTAAATGTTGAGAAGGCACTAGCTAATTTAGGTGCTAGCATTAATCTGATGCCTTACAAAATGTTCAAGCAACTTGGCCTTGGGGAACCAAAACCTACTAGGATGAGTATTCAACTAGCTGAAAGATCTGTTAAATATCCTAGGGTATTATAGAGGATGTACTTGTAAAAGTAGATAAATTCATATTCCCTGTTGATTTTGTCGTGCTTAACATGGATGAGGACGTTGAGGTGCCCTTAATTTTAGGTCACCTATTTTTAGCCACTGCTATGGCTGTTATTGATGTGGGTGACGGTAAACTTGTACTTAGGGTAGGCGACGAAGAGATTATTTTTAAAATTTAGGATGCCATGAGATTTTCTAGGGAATAAGATGATTCCTGTTCTTTTATTGATTCTATTGATCATGCTACTCAAGACTCTTTATAGGATATCATACATAAGGACACGTTGGAACTGTGTCTTACCCAAGGAGAGGAGGTAAATGATGATGATTTTGTGATAGGTAAGGTAAGAGCTGAACCAAATTCTAATGAGCCTTCACTGGGATAGAAGAGCTATGAGGGTATTGAGGTAAACAATGAATTAAAATTAAAACCCTCTGTGGAAGAACCTCCTATATTGGAATTAAAGCAACTACCAAATCACTTAGAATATGTGTTTCTTGGAAATTATTCCACATTACCAGTGATTATTGCTTCAGATTTATAGCCAACCGAAAAGGACGAGTTACTCCAAGTATTGAAGGAGCACAAAAGAGCCATAGCTTGGAAGATTTCTGACATAAGGGGGATCAGCCCTTTTTTTTGTACACAAAATTTTAATGGAAGATGAATACAAACCTTGCGTGCAAGCTCAAAGGCGACTGAATCCTAATATGAAAGAAGTTGTAAAAGCCGAGGTAATTAAACTCTTAGATGCTAGAATTATTTATCCTATTTCTGATAGTTCTTAGGTGAGCCCTGTACAGGTTGTTCCTAAGAAAGGAGGCATCACTGTTGTGGCCAATGAGAAGAACAAATTAATTCCAATGCGAACAGTCACAGGATGGAGAGTGTTCATTGACTATAGGAAATTGAACGATGCCACAAGAAAAGACCACTTTCCCTTTCCGCTTATTGATTAGATGTTGGAAATATTATCTGGGCATATGTATTATTACTTTCTAGATGGACTCTCTAGTTATTTCCAAATCCCAATAGCTCCTGAGGACCAAGAGAAAATGACATTTACATGTCCATACGGTACGTTTTCTTATCGACGAATGCCTTTTGGATTATGTAATGCTCCTGCTACTTTTCAACGATGCATGTTGGCCATTTTTGATGAACTCGTGGATGACATTATGGAGGTATTTATGGATGACTTCTTGGCATTTGGTAACTCTTTCCATCTATGTCTTAAAATTTTAAAACAAGTTTTAATGAGATGTGAGGAAACGAACCTTGTACTGAATTAGGGAAAATGTCACTTCATGGTTCGTGAAGGGATTATATTAGGCCATAAAATTTATAGTAAGGGAATCGAGGTTGACAAAGAAAAAGTTGAAACTATTGAGAAATTACCTCCCCCCAGTTCAGTTAAGGCTATTTGAAGCTTTTTACGCCATGCTGGGTTTTATAGAAGATTTATTAAAGGTTTTTCTAAAATAACTAAGCCTTTAACAAATTTACTAGAAAAAGATGTGCCTTTCAATTTCAGTCAGGAATGTTTCAAAGCATTTAATACTCTTAAAGACAAATTAATTAATGCCCCAATTGTGGTCGCACCTGATTGGAATTTACCCTTTGAACTAATGTGTGATGCGAGTGATTTTGCAGTAGGTGCGGTTCTTGGACAGCGGAAAGACAAGCACTTTCAACCAATCTATTATGCTAACAAAACTTTGACCACCGCACAAGAAAATTATATGACGACCGAGAAAGAATTGTTGGCCGTGGTTTTTGCATTTGATAAATTTAAACCATATTTAATATTATCTAAAGTTGTCGTTTACACTGACCATTCAGCTCTTTGATACCTCCTTACTAAAACAGATGCAAAACCTCTACTAATAAGATGAATTTTATTGTTGTAGGAATTCGATTTAGAAATTCAAGATAAGAAAAGAGCAGAAAATCTTGCAGCAGATCATCTATCTAGATTAGAAAACTCGCGTCTCAAGGAGGTTGACGAATAGGAGATAAATGACTCCTTCCCGAAAGAACAACTCTTTGCTATTTCTGACTCTGAGGAACCTTGGTTTGCAGATATTGCAAATTATTTAGTTGCTAATGTTACACCAAAAGGGTTGACACATCAGCAAAAGAAGCGATTCTTCACTGTTGTGAAAAACTATTTTTGAGAAGAACCTTTTCTTTTTCGTATATTTGTAGATCAAGTAATTCGAAGATGTGTTACAAAGACAGAAGCAATTAAAATTTTGGAACATTGCCATTCAGGACCGACTGGAGGACATTACAGTGGGACTAGGACCGCACATAAAACACTCGAATCAGGTTTTTATTGTCCCATACTATTCAAAGACGCCAACAGGTATGTTACTTCTTGTGATAAATGCCAACAAACATGTAATTTCTTTAAACGTGACGAAATGCCTCAAACATACATGCTTTCATGCGAAATATTTGATATATGGGGGTATTGACTTTATAGGTCCATTCCCTAGCTCATTTGGGAATAAGTATATCTGAGTAGCCGTTGATTATATGTCCAAAAGGGTGGAAGCCCAAGCCTTACCTACTAATGATGCTAGAGTGGTGGTGAAGTTTCTTAAGGAACTCTTCTCTCTATTTAGAACACCTAGAACAATTATCAATGATAGGGGTAGGCACTTTTGTAATACTCAATTTGATAAAACCCTTAAGAAATATGAAGTTTACCATAGAACAACTACCCCTTACCATCCTCAAACTAGTGGACAAGTCGAAGTTGCAAACTGAGAGCTTAAACGTGTCCTAGAAAATACTGTAAAGTCAAATAGGAAGGATTGGGCAAAGAAAATAAATGATGCCTTATGGGCCTATAGAACTAGTTTTAAAACCCCATTAGGAACATCCCCTTACAGACTTGTTCATGAGAAGAGTTGTCATTTACCATTCGAATTAGAAAATAAAGCATTTTGGGCTATAAAATTCCTAAACTTTGATCCTAAACTCGCAGGTGAAAAGAGATTGATGCAGCTGAAGAGTTAGATGAATGGCGAGCTAACGCATATGAGAACTCACGACTATACAAACAAGCCACGAAGCGCTGCCATGATTCTCGTTTAAAGAAACACAAGCAATTTAAAGTTGGAGACCTTGTCCTGCTATATAACTCAAGGCTTAAATTGTTTCCTGAGAAGCTTAAATCATGATGGTCAGGTCCGTTTGTAGTCCAAACCGGCTTTCCATATGGCACAGTAGAGGTAAGTCACCTAACCCAAGGCACATTCAAGGCAAATGGACATTGTCTTAAACTTTATAACGGTGAGGATTTTAAAGACAATAGAGAGGAGCTACGGCTCCGCGAACCTACCTAAATATACCCACAAGGCAAAGTCCAGCTTAGACTCTAAATAAGTGCTTCTCGGGAGGCAACCCGAGCACTAACCCCACTAAATAACTTTAGTTTGTTTTCCAATTTTTATAATCTATCTGCAGGTATTTTTGGCACACACGACCTAGCACACGGGCATGTCCTAGGCCGTGTACTCACCACGGGTATGAAACACAGGTGTGGCCATGGCCATGCTAAAATAGGACAATCATTTTTCCCAAGACAAGATGACACATGGGCTGCGACAAATAGCCATGGATGTGTCGCACCACACGGTTCGGGCCACGGGCGTGTCCCAGACCGTGGTGAAACTGCACTTCAATTCCTCTAATAAATCAGCAGAGACACAACATACGTTAAATCACCATGGTCGTGCTAGGCAGTCGTGGACGCCACACGGTCATTACCACGGGTGTGTTGGAGGCCGTGTGGGAACTTGCTCAAAGATTAAAATGTTAAACAAGTTAAAAGAGAACATGGGCCGAAGCCACGGCCGTCCTCGAAAGCCGTGCACAATCCTGATTACTAGACACGGGCGTATTGGATCTACCACGGGCGTGGGAAAAGTGAATGCAACACTACATGGCCGTGCGATGCGGCCGTGTGAGACACACAGCCTAGACACACGGATTTTTCCACAGGACGTGTGCGATACTGACTTAAATCATCATACCATAAGCACAAATTAAGGGCACGCGCGTGGTGTACCTAACACGGGGGTGGGAGAAACGAATGAATGTGCACACGGCCGTGTGAAGCGGCCATGTGACCTATAAACACGGGTGTGTCAAAGGGACCGTGCGTGACACTGACTAAGATTTCACGAAAAACATGGGCTAGGAACACACCACACGGGCATGGGCCACAGCCGTGTGGCCCAAAACGGGGCTTACACGACTGTGGCCCCCATTTACCCCCTCCTCTAACCCTAATTTTTCCCCTTCCCTATTTAAAACCCCACTACCTGTAACACCCCGTACCCGAGACCGTTGCCAGAGTCGAACACGAGGTGCTAACCGACTTAATTCATATACTTTCACAGTCCATTTTAAAAATTTCCAGGCAGTTGGCTAACTGCGTCACTGTCACCTTAAAAATCATATCTTGAGTTCCAAAACTCAAAAATCAGTTTCGTAATTTTTTTCTGAAACTAGACTCATATGTCCATCTACAGATTTTTTTCTAGAAGTTTAGGTTGGGCCAATTAGTACAGTTTATTAGTTAAAGTCTCCCCTGTTACAGGGTGCGACTACACTGACCTTCATGCATTACGACTTGGATATCTCCCTGTACAGGGCTTCAATACTGATGCCGTTTGTTTCTATAGAAACTAGACTCAAAAATGAATTTATACATATATGTCATGACTTCTAAATGTCTCTGGTTAATTTATAATGAATTTTCAAAGTCAGACCAGGGAATCCAGAAACCGTTCTGGCCCTGTCTCACGAAAACTTTAACATCTCATAATATACTATTCATATGAACGTTTCGTTACTCTCCTATGAAAATAGATTCATCAAGGTTCGATTACATAATTTATTCACTATTTAATTCCATTCCTACTATTTTTATTGATTTTTCACATCCACATCACTGCTGCTGCCAGCATCTATTTTTAAGGTAAACTTTACCTATTCCATGATCCTCCATGGATCAACTAGAGTTTGTCATACATATACCAAAACTGATCATGAATAACCATTCCCATGGCTAACCGTTACCAACATTTCCATACCTCTCGACGGACAACATACAAAACGATTATAATGCTATGATCAAAGTATATTTAAGCCATTTTCGCATGGCTATCCAAATTTACACAAAACCGAAGGGTACATGACTAATAACAAAAAGGGTAGTCCTATACATGCCATTTCAAAGTTCAACCAAAAGTATACCAAAAGGAGCTTTGATAGTGTGGGCGACTTCGACTTCAAAATTCACGAGTCCGATAGCGGACAAACCAAAATCTATAAAACAGAGAATCAAAGAAACGGAGTAAGCATTAAATGCTTAGTAAGTTTTGAGTGAAGAATTTAAGCACAACTGAAGTATAGCATTCATATAACTAAACGGATAATTCCATATATACATATTCTCAAATCATTCCTACTTCACATTCCAACCCCTATATTCATACATAAGGGATTATCTTAGCCAAATACCGGAAGCTCATTACTTGACTAAGCGAATATTATTCGAAGGGAATCAACTATTCCAATGCACATACGAAACATACCTCATTGTTGGGATTTTACAAGCGTATTAACTGAAATTTTTACAGCAAGATCGCTCATTCCCGAATCACATACCTTCGGAATTTAACCAGATATAGCTACTCGCTCAAATGCCTTCGGGGCATAGCCCAGTTATAGTAACTCGCACAAATGCCTTCGGGACTTAACCCGGATTTAGTAACTCGCTCCAATGCCTTCGGGCTTAGCCCGGAATTAGTAACTCGCACAAAAGCCTTCTGATCTTAGTCCGAATATAGTCACTTAGCACAAAAGCCTTCGGGACTTAGCCCGGATATCATTCGAATAACCAAGCACATATATCAATAAATCATGACACATCCGTATTTCATTTTCATTACCAAAGCTCAAACACAAGACACTTATCACACTTGCAATTTCGGCTCAATAGCCACATACAAAGAGCATGATTTTGATTTGCTTAAAACATGATCTAATCAAATCATAATCTAAGTTCTATTGCTCAAAAACTTACCACGGATGTCGTCGAACGATTTCGATGGCTATTCGACCACTTTTTCCTTCCCTTTATCGGATCTAGTCCCCCTTTTCTCTTGAGCTTAATTTAACAAATAAATTGATTTAATCATTTGAGCATCGAAAAGAGGAACTCAAGGTACTTAGCCTGTGACACCCCTAATTTGACCCTAGTCGAAAAGTGGTTTCGGGAACACAAAATCGAGTCATAAAAATAATTAGCCGTCATATTTTATGACTATTATATGTGAATACGAATGTGTGAAAGTTTTAAGCTTTGATTTAGTAAATTGCATGTGAATTTAGTCAATAGGACTTATGTGTGACACTTTTGAAATGTGATAGGTCAAAACATAAGGATCTATTAGTGCATGAAATAAAAAGGGTGGAATTGCATGTCAATTTCCCCCCTAATTAGTAGTGGCCGGCCATGAGCATGAGAGTGGACAAAATGTTATGGGGTGAAACATGTTGGAAACATGTTGTGTTAGTGTGTTATGGGAGAAAGAATATAATAAAGGGTTAGTAATAAAGAAATGAAAAGGGAGGGGTGATGAGAACAAAGTTGTCTCATCCATGTTCCCCCCCCATTGCCGTGACTTGAGAAGGAAAGAAAAGAAGAAATCGGTTCTTCTTGGCTGAAATGAAAAGAGGAAGAAAGGAATGAAGCTAGAAAGGAGAGGGCAGCTGCATGTAGTGGAAAACCATGAAATTTGTTTGCTTAGAAGTTAAAATTTTCAAGTAGAAGGGTAACTCTTCTAAACTCTCCCTTGCCCATAGCTTTTCGTTGACAAATTCTGGTTGCATTGTTGATTTGAGCTTGACGAATATGTGGGAGAAGAGAAGATTTTCTTTTCTAGTTGCAAATGTTGCATGTCTAGTAGATGAAGAGTTTCTCACTTGTGTTAAAAGAATTTAGTGAATGCTTGTGTTGTTATAATCCATTTTTGTAACTTTGGGGTTGATTGTATTTAGCTAACAAGGTAGGAGAAGGTTGTAGTAGAAAAGGGAAAGAGCAAATTGAATAGGTAGAATCGGTGTTGGGAACCTTAGTGAGCTTTCCTTGAACTTTTATTCTCTTGTGTTTGACAATTGTTGAAAATGTTAGATCATTGTCCGAATTTTACCTTGTTGGTATTGTTCATTGCTGCCCTGCTTATGCTATCTGATTGTGGTATTGATGCTGTTTGAATATTGTGTTGTTAATGACGTTCAGATAGTGGTGTATTTATGTTGTTTTAAGGAATGTTGTTTAGTGTTTTAATGCAGCAAAAAAAAAATTGTTGTTTAGACGACAATTTATGTTATCTAAGTGATTGTAAATTTATATTAATAATGGTTGAAGTTATTAATGAACAAATGATATATAAATGAGCTATTTAGATGTTAAAGAATGTTGTCTAAATGGGTGAAGACTATGATGTCTAAAACTGCTATTAATTGTTTTACAAGCTGAAATTTAAGGGGATTGAATGCCGAAATTAATTGTACATGAAGGTTAAAGTTTTTGTATCCGATGCTTCAATCCAAGCTGAGTGATGGTGTTCGAAAGTGCTCTGCGGCTTTAGCTTAAGAGCAAAGAGGATCAAAGTCGGATAGGGGAAAAAGAGAATGTAAACGAATAGCCGTGGATACCTAATCGTCGACCACTTCCGAGGTAAGTTTTAAGTGATCAAACGTTGAGTAAATTCAATCAAAATAGGACATAATGAGTTGAGTTAATAAGATATGATGTGGCCATGATATGTCTTAAACTCAAAAGGTAAGTTCATAAATGTTTGGACTTGGAAATTTAAGAGCAAATTGTAATAATTTGCTTTGGACAGCAGCAGTAACGTGATTTTAGAAAATCACTATAAATTGTTGGCGTGGAATTATAGGCTGAATAAAATATGTAATCAAATCTTAGTTAGTCTAGTTTCTTATAAAAGAGACCGTGGAAGCAAAGAAATTTCCTATAAAGAGATATTTAAAGTTGTGTGGGACTGTGTCAGAATGACTCCGAAATCCCTTATTCTGTCTTTAGAAAATCATTATAATTTGTAAAAAAATGGTTATAAGATAAAATTTATATGCTTAGACTCCTTAATGAGTCTAGTTTCAAATGAAATCAAATAGAGCACATTTTGAATTCCGTACAATGAGAAATTTGATTCGTAGTGAAGAGTGGTCAGATTAGTCAAACGGTGAAACAGGGGAAACTTTAAGAAAAATCTGGTATTGATTGGCCAAACCAAAAATTCTGAAAATTTTCTGGATAAGATATATATGAGTCTATTTTCTGGGAAAATTAACGGCACTTCATTTGGAGTTTCGTAGCTCCATTTACGAATAATTTAATGACTGTTGCTCAAGAAAAACAGCTTGTGCTGAATTTGGGATTTTGTTGTAAATCTTAATAAAACCATTTGAGTTGCTTATAAGCTATCGATTAAACATTGGTAATCAAAGTACCAAATCCGTATTAAAGTGAAGCTATAAGCCACAAATGACTAGTATACCTAGTCAATTTTGTTATGATGAAATTGATGTACAAGTATATATATGTGATAGGGCCGAGTGGCCAATGTGATGAATGTGAAAGTATATATATATGTGATAGGGCCGAGTGGCCAACGTGATGAATGTAAAAGTGTATATATGTGATAGGGTCGAGTGACCAACGTGATGAATGTGAAAGTGTATATATGTGATAAGGCCGAATGGCCAATGTGATGAATGTGAAAGTGTATATATGAGATAAGACCGAATGACCAATGTGATGAATGTGAAAGTGTATATATGTGATAAGGCCGAATGGCCAATGTGATGGATGTGAAAGTGTATAAATGTGATAAGTCCCGAAGGGCATTTGTGTCAGTACTATATCCGGGTTAAAACCCCGCAGGCTTTATGCGAGAATATTATCCTGATTAATGTCCGTAGGCTTCGTGCTCGTACTATATCCGAGCTTTAAAGACCCGACGGCTAAATGCTAGGATTCAAGTAAGACTTTGATATTGAGTATCTGCATTAAGTTACCATCAAATAAGTATTATGTATTTAAGATGTTCAGGTACGTATTACTTACTCATCGGTGGAGTGATTTCGAGGTGAATTATTAGTATCAAAGAGGTAGGTAAATGTGATTAATATTATAACTCCAAATATGAGAATGATCTAATTGGTAATGGTATGTTTGTATAATAAAGTATGCGATGAAATATTCTTATGTATTAGTGCATATTCTGCCCAAAAGCCTTATGATTTGAGTATGGGTTGGGTTGAGCTAGATGTGCCAGTACAAGGTAAGGATTATGATTTGTAAGCTTACGTATATGTGATAAGGAATATGTTTGGTTCTTTATGTGCCTATGGTAATTTAGTACTTGTCATGTTGAAATACTTAAAAGTAAGGATGTGATTATGAACAAGTGGAAAGGATTATTGAAAGTTGAAAATCGATGAAGAATGTGCTTTGGAAATATTTGACCATCTAGGTCATTATTATTCGAAAGTATATATGTGGCAGCCAAGTGTTGCGTTTAATGATATTATAGATCGAGATGAAGCTCTAGATTAACTTCATCGAACAGTTGAAATGAATGACCAATGATAGTGATTGAGAACACTTTGTTTTGCTTAAAACTTACTAAGCATTAAATGCTTACTCCGTTCTTTGAATCTCTATTTTATAGATTTTGGTTCGTCAGCTATCGGACTCGGGATTATTGAAGTCGAAGTCGCCCACACTATCAAAGCCCTTTTGGTACACTTTTGGTTGAACTCTGAAAATGGCATGTATAGGACTACCCTTTTTGTTGTTGGTCATGTATCCTTCGGTTTTGTGTAAATTTGGATAGCCATGCGAAAATGGCTTAAATATACTTTGATCATAGCGTTAAAATCGTTTTGTATGTTGTTAGTCGAGAGGAATGGAAATGTTGGTGACGGTTAGCCATGGGAATGGTCATTCATGATCACTTTTGGTATATGTATGACAAACTCTAGTTGATCCATGGAGGATCATGAAATAGGTAAAGTTTACCTTAAAAATAGATGTTGATAGCAGCAGTGACGTGAATGTGAAAAATCACTAAAAATAGTAGGAATGGAATTAAATAGTGAATAAATTATGTAATCGAACCTTGATGACTCTATTTTCATAGGAAAGTAACGAAACGATCATATGAATAGTATGTTAAGAGATATTTAAGTTTTCGTGAGACAGGGCCAGAACAGTTTCTGGATTCCCTGTTCCGACTTTGGAAATTCATTATAAATTGACCAGAGATAATTATAAGTCATGCCATATATGTACAAATTCCTTTTCGAGTCTAGTTTCTATAGAAACAAACGGCATCAGTATTGAACCCCAGTACAGGGAGATATCCAAGTCATAATGCACAAAGGTCAGTGTAGTCAAACCCTGAAACAGGGGAGACTTTAACTAATAAACTGTACTAATTGGCTCAACCAAAAATTCTAGAAAAAAAATCTGTAGATGGACATGTGAGTCTAGTTTCAGGAAAAAAAATTACGGAACTGATTTTTGAGCTTTGGAACTCAAGATATGATTTTTAAGGTGACAGTGATGCAGTTAGCCAACTGCCTGAAAACTTTTAAAAGTGGACTGTGTAAGTAAATTAATTAAGTCGGTTAGCACCTTGTGTTCGACTCCGACAACGGTCTCGGGTACGGGGTGTTACAAATTTTATTGGTATCAGAGCTACGGTTTAGTCGATTCTAGGACTACCGTAATACGTTTGGGTCTAGCTATACATGCCATTATGTGAATATTTGATAGTGTGGTGATTTCTGACAATTGAAAATGTGTTTATTTATTGTAATGAATTCCGATCTCGATCGAGCTGTAGCAGATGGTATTGAGAGGACTGAGACATGCTTATGATGTGTCAATATTGAGAAGGGTATAACATAAGTAAGTTTTGAGTAATTGAATTTGGTATTTAACTTAAAATGCCATGATATACAGGTATGATAGATGAATGATGTCCCATTGTCCTTATCATAATAAGGTTATTAGAGAAATGAACAAAGGAAGAGATTGGGGATATATGCTTTTGTGTGATTGCTTATTGAGCTGAAAGTTTAGTAAAAGAAGCATACATGTATTAGATTAGAATGATATTTACGACTTAAAGTCAAGAATCATGTTATATGTTTACATGTGAATGAATTGATTAAATTATAAATGTGATTTGTGCCATGTCAAACATGATAACATGTGAATAAATATGTATGAGACTCAGTGATGTGAATCCGAGTTTAAAGACCCGCTGACTATATGAAGAGATTCTGTCCGGGTAAAGACCCGATGGCTATGTACAGAGATTATGTCCGGATTAAAATTCGCTGGCTTTGTGTGGAGATTTCATCCGAGCTAAAGGTCTCGACGATGATCCGGGCTAAGTCCCGAAGAGCATTCATGCTAGTGATGTATCCGGGCTAAGTCCCGAAGAGCATTCATGCTAGTGATGTATCCGGGCTAAGTTCCTAAGAGCATTCATGCTAGTGATGTATCCGGGCTAAGTTCCGAAGAGCATTCGTGCTAGTGATATATCCGGGCTAAGTCCCGAAGAGCATTCATGCTAGTGATGTATCCGGGCTAAGTTCTGAAGAGCATTCGTGCTAGTGATATATCCGTGCTAAACCCCGAAGAGCATTCGTGCTGGTGTTATATCCGGGCTAGGTCCCGAAGAGCAATCATGCTGGTGACGTGTATTCGGGCCTTCGTGCCTAGTAGGCTTCGTGCCGGTAATTTGAGCAAAGTTTAAGTATTCATTACTATACGAATTCAAATTTAAATGAGATGATATGTTTAAAAGTGTACATACATGATGTTTACAGACTTGGTTAAGTCATTTCAATGTGTAATAACGAATGAATAAGAGCACTATGTGTGTGAATGATTAGAGGCATTGTGTGTGTGCAAATTCCTTTAATCGAGCACTATGAGTGCGAGATCGGTCAGTGGGCACTAAGTGTGTGAAGTGGAATTCATGTAAGACCTCGTCTGGGACGAAGGCATTGATTTGAGATAGTGTGTAAGACCATGTCTGGGACATGGCATCGGCTCGATATGTGAGCATATGTAAGACCATATCTAGGATATGGCATTGTAAGAGCTATATGTGCTTAATGAGTATCCGTAATGATTTCGAATGATTCAACGGGTATCGTTAACAGTGATTAAATGTGCTAAATGAATTCAATGTTCAGGTATGTGGAAGTTGATTTTCTGTTGGAAATAGGTTAAGTTGAATAGTGAGATCTGATGGAGTTATAAAGGATATTTATTGGGATGTTTGAGTATATGTGTACTTTCGGTCAGGTTACAGCTTATACATGAACGAAAATGTGGGTTACAAATATGTGGGTTGATGATGTGAATTATACATGTTAATATGTGCTTAATATGTGTTTGAAATGCATTTGTGAATTAAATTAAGTGATTATTGCTTATGAAATGAAGAAAATGAGATATATGTGCATACTTGTAGAAATGTTTATGTATTTGTTTTAAGATAAGAAAATGATTTTATAGACCGATGCGAAATCAATAATAAATTACAATTGCTATCGATGAGCTAATGTTTATATGAATATAATTCAATAAGAGGACGTTATCCTAAACTATGCATCGGTAGAAATTTTCGGGGACGAAAATCCCTAAAGGGGGGGAGAGTTGTGACACCCCTAATTTGACCCTAGTCGAAAAGTGGTTTCGGGACCACAAAATCGAGTCATAAAAATAATTAGCCGTCATATTTTATGACTATTATATGTGAATACGAATGTGTGAAAGTTTTAAGCTTTGATTTAGTAAATTGCATGTGAATTTAGTCAATAGGACTTATGTGTGACACTTTTGAAATGTGATAGGTCAAAACATAAGGATCTATTAGTGCATGAAATAAAAGGGTGGACTTGCATGTCAATTTCCCCCTAATTAGTAGTGGCTGGCCATGAGCATGAGAGTGGACAAAATGTTATGGGGTGAAACATGTTGGAAACATGTTGTGTTAGTGTGTTATGGGAGAAAGAATATAATAAAGGGTTAGTAATAAAGAAATGAAAAGGGAGGGGTGATGAGAACAAAGTTGTCTCATCCATGTTCCCCCCATTGCCGCGACTTGAGAAGGAAAGAAAAGAAGAAATCGGTTCTTCTTGGCCGAAATGAAAAGAGGAAGAAAGGAATGAAGCTAGAAAGGAGAGGGCAGCTGCATTTAGTGGAAAACCATGAAATTTGTTTGCTTAGAAGTTAAAATTTTCAAGTAGAAGGGTAACTCTTCTAAACTCTCCCTTGCCCATAGCTTTTCGTTGACAAATTCTGGTTGCATTGTTGATTTGAGCTTGACGAATATGTGGGAGAAGAGAAGATTTTCTTTTCTAGTTGCAAATGTTGCATGTCTAGTAGATGAAGAGTTTCTCACTTGTGTTAAAAGAATTTAGTGAATGCTTGTGTTGTTATAATCCATTTTTGTAACTTTGGGGTTGATTGTATTTAGCTAACAAGGTAGGAGAAGGTTGTAGTAGAAAAGGGAAAGAGCAAATTGAATAGGTAGAATCGGTGTTGGGAACCTTAGTGAGCTTTCCTTGAACTTTTATTCTCTTGTGTTTGACAATTGTTGAAAATGTTAGATCATTGTCCGAATTTTACCTTGTTGGTATTGTTCATTGCTGCCCTGCTTATGCTATCTGATTGTGGTATTGATGCTGTTTGAATATTGTGTTGTTAATGACGTTCAGATAGTGGTGTATTTATGTTGTTTTAAGGACTGTTGTTTAGTGTTTTAATGCAGCAAAAAAAATTGTTGTTTAGACGACAATTAATGTTATCTAAGTGATTGTAAATTTATATTAATAATGGTTGAAGTTGTTAATGAACAAATGATATATAAATGAGCTATTTAGATGTTAAAGAATGTTGTCTAAATGGGTGAAGACTATGATGTCTAAAACTGCTATTAATTGTTTTACAAGCTGAAATTTAAGGGGATTGAATGCCGAAATTAATTGTACATGAAGGTTAAAGTTTTTGTATCCGATGCTTCAATCCAAGCTGAGTGATGGTGTTCGAAAGTGCTCTGCGGCTTTAGCTTAAGAGCAAAGAGGATCAAAGTCGGATAGGGGAAAAAGAGAATGTAAACGAATAGCCGTGGATACCTAATCGTCGACCACTTCCGAGGTAAGTTTTAAGTGATCAAACGTTGAGTAAATTCAATCAAAATAGGACATAATGAGTTGAGTTAATAAGATATGATGTGGCCATGATATGTCTTAAACTCAAAAGGTAAGTTCATAAGTGTTTGGACTTGGAAATTTAAGAGCAAATTGTAATAATTTGCTTTGGACAGCAGCAGTAACGTGATTTTAGAAAATCACTATAAATTTTTGGCGTGGAATTATAGGCTGAATAAAATATGTAATCAAAGCTTAGTTAGTCTAGTTTCTTATAAAAGAGACCGTGGAAGCAAAGAAATTTCCTATAAAGAGATATTTAAAGTTGTGTGGACTGTGTCAGAATGACTCCGAAATCCCTTGTTCTGTTTTAGAAATCATTATAATTTGTACAAAAATGGTTATAAGATAAATTTATATGATTAGACTCCTTAATGATTCTAGTTTCAAATGAAATCAAATAGAACACATTTTGAATTCCGTACAATGAGAAATTTGATTCGTAGTGAAGAGTGGTCAGATTAGTCAAACAGTGAAACAGGGGAAACTTTAAGAAAAATCTGGTATTGATTGGCCAAACCAAAAATTCTGAAAATTTTCTGGATAAGATATGTATGAGTATATTTTCAGGGAAAATTAACGGCACTTCATTTGGAGTTTCGTAGCTCCATTTACGAATAATTTAATGACTGTTGCTCAGGAAAAACAGCTTGTGCTGAATTATGGATTTTGTTGTAAATCTTAATAAAACCATTTGAGTTGCTTATAAGCTATCGATTAAACATTGGTAATCAAAGTACCAAATCCGTATTAAAGTGAAGCTATAAGCCACAAATGACTAGTATACCTAGTCAATTTTGTTATGATGAAATTGATGTACAAGTATATATATGTGATAGGGCCGAGTGGCCAATGTGATGAATGTGAAAGTATATATATATGTGATAGGGCCGAGTGGCCAACGTGATGAATGTAAAAGTGTATATATGTGATAGGGTCGAGTGACCAACGTGATGAATGTGAAAGTGTATATATGTGATAAGACCTAATGGCCAATGTGATGAATGTGAAAGTGTATATATGTGATAAGGCCGAATGGCCAATGTGATGGATGTGAAAGTGTATAAATGTGATAAGTCCCGAAGGGCATTTGTGTCAGTACTATATCCGGGTTAAAACCCCGCAGGCTTTATGCGAGAATATTATCCTGATTAATGTCCGTAGGCTTCGTGCTCGTACTATATCCGAGCTTTAAAGACCCGACGGCTAAATGCTAGGATTCAATAAGACTTTGATATTGAGTATCTGCATTAAGTTACCATCAAATAAGTATTATGTATTTAAGATGTTCAGGTACGTATTACTTACTCATCGGTGGAGTGATTTCGAGGTGAATTATTAGTATCAAGAGGTAGGTAAATGTGATTAATATTATAACTCCAAATATGAGAATGATCTAATTGGTAATGGTATGTTTGTATAATAAAGTATGCGATGAAATATTCTTATGTATTAGTGCATATTCTGCCCAAAAGCCTTATGATTTGAGTATGGGTTGGGTTGAGCTAGATGTGCCAGTACAAGGTAAGGATTATTATTTGTAAGCTTACGTATATGTGATAAGGAATATGTTTGGTTCTTTATGTGCCTATGGTAATTTAGTACTTGTCATGTTGAAATACTTAAAAGTATGGATGTGATTATGAACAAGTGGAAAGGATTATTGAAAGTTGAAAATCAATGAAGAATGTGCTTTGGAAATATTTGACCATCTAGGTCATTATTATTCGAAAGTATATATGTGGCAGCCAAGTGTTGCGTTTAATGATATTATAGATCGAGATGAAGCTCTAGATTAACTTCATCGAACAGTTGAAATGAATGACCAATGATAGTGATTGAGAACACTTTGTTTGCTTAAAACTTACTAAGCATTAAATGCTTACTCCGTTCTTTGAATCTCTGTTTTATAGATTTTGGTTCGTCAGCTATCGGACTCGGGATTATTGAAGTCGAAGTCGCCCACACTATCAAAGCCCTTTTGGTACACTTTGGTTGAACTCTGAAAATGGCATGTATAGGACTACCCTTTTTGTTGTTGGTCATGTATCCTTCGTTTTGTGTAAATTTGGATAGCCATGCGAAAATGGCTTAAATATACTTTGATCATAGCGTTAAAATCGTTTTGTATGTTGTTAGTCGAGAGGTATGGAAATGTTGGTAACGGTTAGCCATGGGAATGGTCATTCATGATCACTTTTGGTATTGTATGACAAACTCTAGTTGATCCATGGAGGATCATGAAATAGGTAAAGTTTACCTTAAAAATAGATGCTGATAGCAGCAGTGATGTGAATGTGAAAAATCACTAAAAATAGTAGGAATGGAATTAAATAGTGAATAAATTATGTAATCGAACCTTGATGACTCTATTTTCATAGGAAAGTAACGAAACGATCATATGAACAGTATGTTAAGAGATATTTAAGTTTTCGTGAGACAGGGCCAGAACGGTTTCTGGATTCCCTGTTCCGACTTTGGAAATTATTATAAATTGACCAGAGATAATTATAAGTCATGCCATATATGTACAGATTCCTTTTCGAGTCTAGTTTCTATAGAAACAAACGGCATCAGTATTGAAGCCCAGTACATGGAGATATCCAAGTCATAATACGCAAAGGTCAGTGTAGTCGAACCCTGAAACAGGGGAGACTTTAACTAATAAACTGTACTAATTGGCTCAACCAAAAATTCTAGAAAAAAATCTGTAGATGGACATGTGAGTCTAGTTTCAGGAAAAAAATTACGGAACTGATTTTTGAGCTTTGGAACTCAAGATATGATTTTTAAGGTGACAGTGACGCAGTTAGCCAACTGCCTGGAAACTTTTAAAAGTGGACTGTGTAAGTAAATTAATTAAGTCGGTTAGCACCTGTGTTCGACTCCGACAACGGTCTC